>NC_056731.1:1098697606-1098912606 GCF_019279795.1 Protopterus annectens | reverse complement strand
ATCATGCCTGCTCAATCTGGTTGACTTCTTTGAGTCAAGTCCAGTGGCAGCTTGTGATATTGGACTGCAGGACTGCAGCCTCCTCAAATGTGAACCACAATGGTACACTCCGATAAATCCTCCAAACCTGTGCAGAGAAAGTGAATCCGGACTCCTGCCTTACCAAGGCAGCAGACAGCTGATGCCCCAGATATCTATGCGGTGCTAACCACATAGACTGGAAGGGGATTGGACTGCAAGGTCAGCAGTCTTGGATGTGTGTGTGTGTGTGTGTGTGTGTGTGTGTGTGTGTGTGTGTGTGTGTGTGTGTGTGTGTGTGTGTGTGTGTGTAAAATTCCCCTGTTGATTTATACTGGTAGCTATAGAGAGAACTCAGGATACCTGCTGGTGGTGGTTAGAGAATACCTCAGGCTTGAACCCTGTGTACAGGTAACAAAAAAGTGAATTCCCTACCCACCACCATTTGTGAAACGTTTGCAGATTTTTGCCTCATATTTTGTTCTGTTCTGTTCCTCATAAAATCTGTGGTTTCTGAATTTTTTGACTCCTTCAATAGTTGATGGTGCAGTGGCAGCATTGTTGTCTTATAGCAGGAGGTTCTCAGGTTTGATTCTTGGCTGGGGTGCCTTCTGGGTAGAGTCTGCATATCCTGCCTGTGGGTTTACTCTGCTGTACTCCCATGTTATAAAGACATGTGTCTGCAGTATTTCTCCCTGGGCCTCTGCTGAAAATTGGCTTTTGTTCCAAGTCAGACTTTCCTGGTTAACAAATGCTAAATAAATAAAACTGACAGGCATTTGAATTTCAGACATCATATTCTTCAGAAAGTACATAATAACACAACATCTTTTATTCTAACAATTTTCTAAGTTTATAAGATGAATATTTGAAATTTGTCCCTATTTTTGGGACTGTATTCCCCCATTATTGGCTTCATCCAGGTTGTTTGTGCTAAGGTTCAGAGCTATGGTGAGAACTGAATTCACTAAATATGCTTGAGAGCTATATTCCTCCATTACTGGCTTTGTCCAGGTGTTTTGTGCTAAGAGGTGGACAGCTATGGTGAGAACTGAATTCACTAAATGGTAGCCAGTTAAGTTTCAGTTTTCTTCTCTTTTATAAAATAGCTGGTTTTGGCATAATGGTATGTTGTTCTGAGTGTTTTGCACAGGGTCCTGGGTTCAAGACGTGGCAGTAAAATGTATGGTGCTAACACAGCATTTTATATTTCCAAATTATACAAGCAATGTTTAAAATGTGTCCCTAGCTTTTGGGCTTTTGTCCCCCCCCAATAAATTTTGGCTTTTTCCAGATTTCTTGTGCTGCAAAGTTGAGAGATACAGTTGAGTGTCGAGTAGATTTTACAAGGAGCTGAGAGCTGCAGGGGAAGAGAAATTTAGTGCTGCTTATGCTGAATCTGCTTGCATTGTTAATAGCACAACAGGTAGTGTACTTGCTATTTTTGATGCAGAAGGCTGTGGGTTCTACTCCCACAGGGGCTGGATGCTGCCATACTGAGAATGTCCTCTTTGGCGAAGATACAGGCACTTTATTTGTAGATGAAACAATGAAATATAAAGTTGTTTGCTAGCAGCAACCTCTTCATTATTTACAGATCTCTTTAATGTGGAATTATTTAAATGACTTTTTCTTCTGCAGAGATTGTGCATATTTACTGATACTGGTGGATTGTAGATGTTTGAGTAGACTTTTTTTGTCATTATTTGTGCATGCATTTTGTTTCATTGTTTACAGAAAAAATGTTCAAAACAGTAAATTTAAAACACCCTCTAACAACTGTACTGTATACAAGGAATATAATTTAATACAATCAGGAAGGTGTATCACACAACAGATGTATGTCTTGTGTGCAAGGGGCCTATCATTTGAAAACAACCCTGAGTTAATCTTTATACTAACCAAATGTATTTTCTTTGAATGTGGATTTCAATGTTGTTTCAAAGAATGTGAGTTTCAAGGGCAAAGAAGTTTTAATGCTAAGTCTATTTTCACTGTGAGATCGCATTGCATTGTTTAGAAGATGTCTTAGTGTTTGTGCTGTAAAATGCAAAATAAAACTTTCAAATAAAATAAAAATCATCGTAGAAATAAAGCAGTATGCACATTACAGTGTTTATGGCAAATGGGGCGTAATAGCCAAGTAATGGGACATTGGAATTGCTGCAGAGGAGAGGCTCCATTCGACCATGATTTTGTAAGGGGGAAGGGCGGCAAACTCAAAGACAGCCCCAGCTGAACTATACCTCTCAACTGTCCAGATTTACACAGATTGAATGGATTTTTGCTTCCTATTTTTGTTTTGTTCTTCATAAAATGTGTGGTTTTCTGACAAATCATTTAGGAATTAAGTCACTAAATAATGACAGACATTGAGTTTCAGACTTCATAACCTTCAGAAAAATGCATGCTAAAGTAAGACCTGTTATTCCATCAACTAAGTTTATACAAGAGCAATGTTTAGTACTGTTTGTATGTTCCCCCAATATATTTGGCCTTGTCCAGATTTCTTGCATTAACAGGTTGAGAGGTATGTGAAAATAAATTGCTTTATTGAATTAGGCATATCCAAACCTCTCAACTGTCCCTGATTTTGGCTCAAAATGTTGCTCTCCCTCTAATAATCCCTCCGCAAAATGGCAATTTTGGAAGAAAACATGGAGGGTTTACAATTAATAAATAACTGTAATAATCAGAGTTATAGATTACTTTTATTTCAGAAATGCATGTAAATTCATTTATTTTATTAGCTGCTCAATTTAACATTACTAATATTAGAAAAGTGTCCCTTCTTTGACATGTTTCCAGCTGTATTGTGTGGCTATTTTATATTTTTACATCACATTTTTGGTCCATTTTTCATAAAATTGTGATTTTCTGGCAAATTACTGACACATCATTAAAGATTGAAGTTAGAAAATAATGACAGACATTTGAGTTTCAGATTTCATACCCTTCAGAAAATTCATACTAATGCAAGACCTACTATTCTATTAAAAAGTTTATAAGAGCAATATTTCAATATTGTCCTTATTTTTGGGCCTTTGTCCCCTTCTGTGTATGGCTTTGTCCAGATTTCTTGCTCTGAGGTTGAGAGGTATGACAAATGTGTCAGGGCTGTCACAGTCAGCCAGAGACATTTCAAATTGTGACATATTTGTTGCACCCCACTCCCCCATGTAGTGACCAAGCAAGGCAAGGAGTAGTTATGCAGTGTAAGTGTGCAGAGTATCCCGCCATCCAAGGTAGACACAAGTACTACAGTGGCATTTCATCTGTCCTGCTTGATTTTGCAGAATGTTCTGGTTTTCTGTCATATTTTTATACTGTTGATTTATGCTTCGTATTATTCAGAAAGTGCCTGTAGCTCTGTGTTTAAGTAGCCATGCTTTCATGACCATCAGGTAAGCTTGTCTGAGATTGTAAGATGCAAGTAAGCTTTAATAAGCATACTGTTAAATAATTACAACATTGAAAGCTCATTTGTTGTTGCCATGTAGAGAATCCAGATCTTTGGGTCTTACAGAAATCTTCACAGAAGGTATTAATCCACTTTTAAAACTGTATTATGCTGAATTAGCAAAAACAGCCTCTACACACAGAGATACTGACTGGCATGTTGATGTTTTACAAACAATGAGAAAGCTTGAGGACAACCTCAGTAAAATTAAGAATGCCCAGTGGCAAAAAAGACATATGGAGGCATGCATTAATTTTAAAGTTGTCCCTAGAGGTCTTCGTTTGTTAAAAATGCCTACTTTTGGCTCTGTCTATCCTGAACTTTTGTCTAACTGGCAGCAACTTAATTTAGATACGAGCTATGCCTACATGAGACTACTTATTGAACAATATACTTTAATAGAGTTGGAACTTCAGCAAGAAGCTATAGCTTTAGAAGAAAAACTGACTGCAGCCCTTACCAACACACACAAAGAAGATTTTCTTTCTGATATAGCGACTACAATGCAAGCGCTAGATAATAAGTTATTATTGGCAAAAAAGAAGAAATTAGAAAGAGACTGTATGGATTTCTCGAGGGGGAACGTCTTCTCCTGGCCAAGAGAATCCACCAGGACAACATATGCTGCGACGCGTACTAACATTGAAATGCCTTTCTCTGAGCGTAACACTTTATCTGCTCCTACTCCTTCCATGCCTGCTTCCTCTTCTCAGGTAGAAGCAGCAGTCAGTGAACAACACTCCAGTGTGAATACAGTGAACTCTGATGTTTCAAATACAACTACCATGTCAGCACCTGTAGTGAGAAGAAAAACTCCTATGTCAGCAAGTGGAACTGTTTCAGCTGAATCTAATGACACTTCTCTTCGTTTTCCACTCCCTTTTCGACAGGAGATGAGGCGCAATTGGAGTCCACAAACAACCAGGAAAAGGAAGATATCAGGAGGCCAGTTAGAATTTCAGAAAAAAACTTTGAAAACTCTAACCAGGACTTGATTATTAATCTTTCCAGTCACATGCTTATGGACAATGAAAGAAAGATTTTGAACAAAGGTTTGTTCTTCATTCCCTCTAAGGGGACTGATGTAAGTGATTTAATTGTTGATATAAAATGTTTTGTTAGAAATATTGCACTTGGTTTACAGTTTGGCAACAATGTTTTTAATACTGATGTTATGTCTTTTAAAAAACCTTCTACTTACATGCCTGCTATACATCCTTTATTGGAAAGTTTTGAAAGAGCTTGCAGTGATGATTTGTTGAAGTTTTTTGAATCTGACAATATAAAACTTGATTTTTACAATATCACCAAGGAAGAGAAGTTAGCCCTTCATGATTTAAAGAACAATACTAGTATAGTCATTCGACAAGCTGATAAAGGGGGAGCTACAGTACTTCTAGATACCGGCTACTACCATGATACTATGTTAGAAATGCTCCCAGACACTACTACTTATAAGAGACTGAGCATGTCAGATCTAGATAAGTTAATAAAAACAGTGCATGCAGATTTATATGACATGTTGATGTGTGGGATTATTGATGAAGAACTTACAAATATTTTTTGATAGAGAAACCTGTGATACCAGTAATTAGAGGTTTACCTAAGGTACACAAGACCACACATAATCCTCCGCTTAGACCAATAGTATCTGGCAGAGGCTGGTTAACTGAGACAATATCTATTTTTCTAGAAAAAAACTTGAGACCAGTCGTGGAATCTACTAGATCTATATTACGTGATACGAAACAGTTCTTAGAAACACTAGCACCTTTCAATGAGAACAATATTCTAGAAACTACAGATTATATGGTAACACTAGACGTTGTTTCTCTTTTCACCTGCATACCCAATGATGTAGGGATAGATTTCTTAAGGTTATATTTGTTAAACAATGGACTTAGCAACAATCAAGTTATTAAACTCACAATGTTGTTAGAAATGGTTCTTTGTCACAATGTTTTCACCTTTAATAATGAATACTTCCTTCAAATTAAAGGAGTAGCTATGGGCACATCTTGTGCAAACTCTTATGCTAACCTTGTGTTAGCATACTGGGAGAATACGTATGTTTTAGAACATTTGGCTTACTCCACTTCTATAAGATATTACAAACGTTTTGTTGATGATCTTTTTTTAATTTGGGGAGGCACACTAGAGCTCCTAAAAGAGTTTGTTCTATATATCAATGGAACTACCACATTTCTTAGGTTGACTGAAATGTATTCACAAAATACAATTGATTTTTTAGATGTGACATTGAGAAAAAAGACAATACTCTAGAAACAGAAGTATTTAGGAAGGTATGTAGGAAGAATGCTATTCTTCACAGAAGTAGCATGCACCCCCCCATATACACAGAAACATTGTGAGTAATCAGGTGAAACGTTTTTCTAATATAACTAGTGATGATTTGGTTTTCTCTGATGCATTACTATAGAAAGTGATTTTAGGCATAGAGGCTATTGCAATAGAGATATGCGTTCTTTGGACACTTTTGAACGTACACATCTAGGACGTCCTTTTATTAAAAAACAAGGCAGCATAGATGAGAGACCTATAGTGAGGAATAATGATAAGAGGAGACTAGTGATACCCTTTACTAATAATAATACTTCTATTGTCAACATTATTAAGAGTCATTGGAACATTTTACAGTTAGATGATGGTATAAAAGACTTAGTGGGTGAGAAACCATCCTTTAGCTATAAGAATACTAAATCTTTAAAACGTATGCTTTGTTATGAGAGAGTGCCAAAAATAAGATCTCCTCTGAGAGAAAGGGTACATTTGCATGTCGCTCTTGCAACCAGTGTATATATATAATGAAATCTAATGTTTTCACACATCCAGATACTGGTGTTAAATATGAGTTTAATGAATACGCTGATTGTAAGTCAAGAAATGTGATTTATTTAGCATCCTGCATAAAATGTTATTGTTTCTATATAGGAAAGACTAATAGAACCTTAAGAGAAAGGATACGAGAGCATTTGTATGCTATACATAGAGAGAATGAAGGGAATGCCCTAGCTAAGCATGTACTACAAAATGACACCACACATGCCTTTAGATTTTTAGTAATAGGACAGTTAACAGAGACTGAAAGACTTGGTAATATTGGCAATAAGACAGAAAAAGCTGAGGCAAAATGGATTATTAAGCTATCTGCGAATAAAGGTCATGGTCTCAATGATAAATTTTCATTGAGACCATTTTTATTAGATAAACCTTTGAAACATTAAACATAAGTCTTAATACGTGTTTTAGTATGTTTTAAGATTTTACTTCTACTATTCATTTATTAACATGAGATCTTTATGATGTATTTATATAATTTTTATGGAAAGGAAATGATGTATTTTTGTAACTTACATGTGACTTGCTAATGTGTTTTTCATTGGTGTTTTACTTATATATAAGTTGATTTAAATTTTATGGTTTGTTGAAGTCTGATGAAGCGTTCCAAGCAACGTGAAAGCACTTACTTATTCGAATAAAGACTTGTCTTTTCATTCATCTGGTTTTGCTTCGTTTGTTGTGGAGTATCATCCTCTTCTGATTTTGGATGTAGAGAATACTTACATAACTAGATAACGTATAAGCCTTGGTTATTGAAATGCATATGCCAGTATTTGCAATAAAGGACAGGATTACAGTATTTTAAGAAGCTCATTACCTTTATTGGAGATTTGCAGTCATCTTTGCAGGCTTTACGCGTAAACCAAACATAATGTCAATCTAATATGTGTGGTTCATAACCTCTGCACTAATCCTTTAAGCAATTTATCTTGAGCTTGTTTCTTGTTTGCTGTTCATTTTTTACTTTGATCATGTTTTCCCCTTGAAACAAGTAGATAGTTATTGTCAGGCAGCAGGTCTTTTTTGGATAAGAAACTTTTGTACAAGTGGGTGTATCACAGAGATTGCTACTTTCAGCATGCTACTTGGTACTTTTATAAAGCTGAATATAAATTATAATTAGAACTGCAGTGCAAGGAGAAGTGGTTTGAGTTGAGTGCTGCTTGTTTTTCTTATACTTGACTTTGACTGGCATTCCAGTAATGCATTTAAAAAGTAATTTATTTTTTCATGCCTCACAACCTTTTTGTTTCCATCTAGATATTCAGTAAGCTGTCATGCAGCCAATGCATTGAAATATTTTTTTCTTCTACACTTTATTTTGTCTTGATTGGACTCTCATAATGACAGTTTGGCACCCAGGGCAGCTTATTTAATTAAAGTTTCAGTTTCTGTGGTTTTGAGCATAGCTCCTCTCCTTTCTATTTGGCCACACCCCTTCCCATTGGTCCCACCCATTCAGCTGTCTCCTGCAGCCCCCCTTTGATTTGAAGTCACCAGCCGCCACTGGTCAAGTCACCAGAGCTGCGGATGAGGGTAAGGCAGTTCATACAGCCTACCTTGATCTGGCCAAGGCCTTTGATACCATTCCTCACTCAGGAATTATTGATAAACTCACCAAACTAGGCATCAACCCCTATATCGTTGGATGGGTTGCAAATTGGCTCACAGATAAAACCCACAGTGTGAAAGTAGCAGACTCCAAGTCAGACTGGTGACCAGTCACGAGTGAAGTCCTACAGGGATCAGTCCTGGGTCCTCTCCTGTTTGGCATCTACTTCTCAGAAGTCCAGGCCAACACAGAGGGACTCTGGCTGATCACGTTTGCAGACAACTGCAAGCTGGGAGCAATTATTAACTCCCAAAGTAATGCAGACATCCTACAGAAAGGCCTCACTGAAACCAATGATGGGTGTCAAAACCATAGCCTTAAGCTTAATGCCAAAAACTGCATTGTCATTCCCTTTGGGAAAAATTCAGTTCCCAATAATTACCATATCGATGGGAGCCCACTGAACATTGAAGGCATTATAAGAGATCTGGGGACACAGGTTGACAGCAACCTCTCCTTCGACTACCACATTGCCACTATGGTCAGAAAGTCCTTCTATGTGGCACATCTCATTACCAGGGGTTTTGCATCCAGAAAGAAAGAGGTCATCATTTCTCTCTACTCTTCCCTCATTAGACCAGTTATAGAGTATAATGTCCCATTTGACATGTACCTTACTAGACACCTGCAACAGCTGGAGGGGCCACAAAAGTATCTTACAAAGAGGATCCTAGGCCTTTAACACATGTCCTACATGGACAGACTCAAAAAACTTTAGATATTCTCTGTCTCATATTGTCTATTAAGAGACGATCTCTGCTTGACTTACAAAGCCATGTCTGACCCAGCTCTGTTAGAAATGCTACATCTAAAGAAATCATATTCCCTCTGCACCACATGCTCCAGAGACCTCAACCTCATTACCACAATCAACAGAACATGCTGGAGGGACAGGTTCATAACCCAGAGACTGCCCATGCTCTGGAATAGACTTCCCATACATGTCAAGAAGAGCACCTCACTGGCCCTCTTCAAGAGAAATCTTGATGAGTGGATGGGAAATAGAACGTTCACCCCAGGGATCACTCCAGTGGCTCTACTTGATAAAGGCACTGGGAACTAACATTAGTTGGCACAATGCCAGGGCACTTCTATGGCCTAGGCTTGTAAAGGCTACAGGGTCATTAGCCTAGTACACACCTATGAACATATGAACATGTATATATATATATATATATATATATATATATATATATATATATATATATATATGTATATATATATATATATATATATATATATATATATATATATATATGTATATGTATGTATATATATATATATATATATATATATATATATATATATATATATATGCATGTGTGTTGTTGGGGGTGTCTGAGAGGTCCATAGTTTTACATTGCCCACAGACATTGACAGTATATTCTAGTAGGGTTTACAATTAAAAATAATAAAAAAAACTCAGACATTTAACCACAGTGGCTGAGCTAGCAGGAGGTCAAAATTCAACTAAAAGTGGGGCATGGCTGATAGCTTTACAAAACATAAAATACTTATATGACATCCTTTCAGCTACAAAAAGAAGTAAGCCAAAATTCATCCTACAAAGCAAATTAACACAAAATTGTCCCATTTTATGCTGCTTATTCTTACATAACAAATAAAAATTAACATCTGTACCCAAACCATTCCCATTACAAAACTTCCCCAGTTAAGTAGGTCTCGGACCACTCATTTTTGCAACTGTGCAAGACAGTTATACGTTGTGTTATATGGATTATTTATTCTATGTACTGAAGCTTTTCTCTCTGATACTGTATCGAAAAGGGTCCCTATTCAGTTTGAATAGACTGGTTAACAAAACTAAACTAAGCTAAACTAAACAAGGTTAATAATCTACGATATTGTAGTGCAACTGCATAATTCAATACTTTTTTGTTTGCAACCAGTAAAATTTAATTATGAAGAAAATACCATTTACAAAGTAAAAACTGCATATGGCATACTGCCAAAGTGCATTATTCAAATAAATATGCAAGACAGTTAATGGAAGAAAACAACAATTCTCTGACACATTCTGAAAACAAATTTTCAGTTTCTATGAATTGCTTTGTCTGCTTCACCAGACCAACATTCAGGCATAATATTACAATCATCACAGTGGGAACTTTCTCTTTAGAATCTATTAATTAAAATAGTACATTAAAAAAACTGCAGATATAAATAAGATAAACCCATCTACATTCATAGACATCCAAAAGTCCCAAACCAACATTTCTTAGGTATATCTTTATGAAATACTCAACTACAAAACACCAGTCTAAAAACAACACATATTGATGTATTTAAGAAAAAATAAAGTTAAATATTTGTACTTTGGGCTGAGTTATTATATAATCATATGCTCTGTAACTAACAAGTTTGACTTTCTCTTTGTCCAGCTGTATTTGTGTGTGTGTGTGTGTGTGTGTGTGTGTGTGTGTGTGTGTGTGTGTGTGTGTGTGTGTGTGTGTGTGTGTGTGTGTGTGTGTGTGTGTGTGTGTGTGTGTGTGTGTGTGTGTGTGTGTGTGTGTGTGTGTGTGTGTGTGTGTGTGTGTGTGTGTGTGTGTGTGTGTGTGTGCACGTTTGGAAATTTGTTTTCAGAATATGTTAGAGAAATGTTGTTTTCTTCCATTAACTGTCTTGCATTCTCTCTCTCATGCCGTCATCTGTCCAGTCAACCCCAATAGACATTATGCGTGATTTCAAAAAGATGGTGTTGGTATTACAGAATGATAACATCTTTACCAAAACATACTGAGTTGTACTGTTCCTACATAAATGGTCATGTATTTGGGAACTCTCATTGGCTCCCGCCCTCAGGAACAGTTGTTTGATTGGGTCATATACTGCAATGGTGATTGGCTGTAATTGCAGAATGTGAGCCAATCAAAAACTATGTAGCACAGCCAACGCTGTTCAGTGCAGAACAGCAAAGTACCTATTGGACTGGTTTGTATACTGCGATGCCGATTGCCAGCAATTGCGGTATACAAGCCAATCAAAAGTCATGTAGTGGAGCCAAAGCTGTTCAATGTGAAACAGTGGGTTTGCTTATGATCAAATGCGGATGGAGCACTTAGCTGCTCAGGTCTAGCATTTCTCGCATAAAGGGGGCTTGACAGGAGTGGCCCTAGGTCAACTGGTGCCCTAGGCAAAACAGCTTCACGGTGCCCCCCAACACATTACCAGGTACCCCCATCCTGGTCTACCTACACCAAATAAATACTGGAAAAGTACCCCTGCTACACCGGTGCCCTAGGCGGCCGCCTAGTTGGCCTATGCCTAAGGCCGGCCATGGGGCTTGAAGTGAATTCTGGAAAGAAACTTTATGATCACTTTACAGCAGCATGTCCATTGAGATATAATAACCATAACAACTTAATGATTTTGAGATATTAAAATAGTCAGAGTACAAAAATATAATGAAATAACAGAGATATAGTGGTAACCATAATGTATGTATGTATGTATGTATGTATGTATGTATGTATGTATGTATGTATTTATTTATTTATTTATTTATACTTTTTGCTGACCTGGTTACTCTCTTTTGGCCAATGACATTTTTCCAGGGGAGATCTGATATGGTGTTCATCCTGACTAAGGGTATTTTGGCCAGGATACCAGGGAAATTCCCATACTCTTTAGAGGAAAGGAAGTTAAGTAACCTCTGGAGCTGCTAGGTGGCACTGGAGGGCTGCTACTATAGTTCCAGAAATTCCAGATGGGCAGAGTACAGCAGAACTGTAGAGAGAAGCAAGAAAAAATACTGAAGGAAGAAGAAGGAGATGAAATAACTGTTACTGAGGTGGAAAATGGAGGACTGCAGACAGAAATTAAAATAGATTTGGTGAACCAGACAGAGCCAAAGGAAGGAGAAGCACTAAGGTGGAGTGATGTGGGGGAGAGAGTGTTACAGGTTATAGAAACTGAGAGACTGGAAACACAAACAACAGTTGGTGAAGAGAAAACATTGGAGGTATTTTCGACTGGTGGTGTGGCCAATTTTCAGGTTTATATCTGAAACAGGGTTTTTGGAACAAGAAAGAAGATGTTATACAGCTGCAACAAGGCAGGGCAGAATCAGAGGAGGAACTGAGAGGGGATAAACATTTACATTTTCTCAATAGCCACAGAGAAAATAACCAGTGGAAAGAATAAAAAGTAAAAGTGTGGGCAGTGTGAATGGGTATGACAGTATAGATAGTATTATTTTGACACTAGGTTTGTACATTAAAGACATAAGAGTGTGGATAGTATTATTTTGACACTAGGTTTGTATATTAAAAACATAAGAGCATTAATTCATTTAGCAGCTGACAGATTTCTGAAGAGACTTTTGAAAGGTCAACTTGCTGGAAAAAATTATAACTGAGACTGAAAAAAGAAATGCAGTACCACAATATTTCAGAGCTTGGTACTACAAGTAAAAAAGAAAAGAAATGTATAATTTAGGACTTCAGATATGGATAAGCATGATTTCAACTTTTTTTCTTTCACTATGTAGTAAAGTATATGAGTTAAAATATATGATGAAAGAAATATATGGACTGGGGCTTGGGAAGTGTGAGTAACAATAGATATTAAGGACTGGAAAATTCAACATATTTCAAATGCAATAATAGTGAATGGTAATAAAGGATTTGTTAGATATTGTGACAAACCAAGAGTATGTTATTTCTGTGGGGATGAAAATCATTTAGTACAAAACTCTAGCAAACTTAGGTGTAGCCATATTCAGGGAGAGGGAACTTAGAGCAAAAATGGTAGGTCTTTTTGTAGAAAATGTAAACAATTTGGATATTTGAAAAGAGAATGGAGACAGCAGGAGAACAAAAACAAGAGAGTGGAAAACCAGTTGATGGGAGATATTGGAGCTGGAAAATGAAAATAAGTTCTGGAAGAAAAACACTTACAAAAAAGGAAAAAGATGATATAGGAATTTAGCATTAAATGGGAATAGCATTGGAAATGATACAAGAGGTTTGGTGATGGTGGAATGGTGTAAAAAATAAAACTGGATTGAACTGTCTGGTCAGTAGGAAATGAGACTTTCTGGAATAGTACTTCATATAAAAATGAAGAAATAAGAATTTTAGATATAACAATTGTAGTACCAGGGAGGGTAGTGATATGTGATATGAGACTGAAATAAAAATGTATAAGATTAATAGTGATTCATGCATACGATTTGAAAAATAAATAAAAAAATGTGTGTTAGTAAATATGTCAATAGTGATGGTAGGAGATTTTAAATGAAACCTGAGGAAAGAAATGGGAAAACTAACACAGGATATTAAGACGTTGAGGCAATTAATAAAATGTGGAGATTTAAAAGTAAGAAGGAATAGAGAATGGGCATATAAAAGTAGGATGTTTTTAAGACTGAAATTGATTGCATGGTTTACTCCAGAGACATGAAAGGAATAACAAAGGAGTACAGCTGGCAGAGCTTTCAGATCATAGAACAATGTGGACTAGAATAGGAGAAGACAGCAAAATAAGGAAGGAAAAGACTTGGGCTTCAGTTCAGCTAATCCAATAAGGCATGCCTTTCTCTCTTAAAGTGCTAGGAGAACAGCAGTAGCAGCTGAAGCAGTGTGCAAAGTTGAAGGGCAGAAAAACTTCTATATGCATTGCCAAATACAGCAAAGGCAGGGTTGATATAGGGAAGCGCGGAGTGACCTTGATCTAAGCATAATGATAGAGCCTTCACAGAGCTTTGAAATATAATGCTCTAGCTTGAGTTTACCATTGAATATCCAAGATAATTACATTTTCTTAATAAGTGCTTTAGTAGCCTGATGGCATTTACATGTGAACACTAGTGGAAAAGCTTTGTCCTCACAGCCTTTGCTCACCTTCAGAGTAATAAATTGTTCTTGTTGCCTTTTTCTGCCTTTTATAAATAGCTTTTGTATAAATAATGTACTGTTACAGTGTCGTGTCACATGGTCATTGGCTATACAGCATGGCCCTTTCTGCCTAAAGTCATCCTAAGTGTTGCAAAACAAATGTTCCTCCTTCTATTTCTGTTCCTCTGTCTCTGTTTCTCTCGCTGTGTCTTATTCTATCTACATTTTATAAACAGCTCGTTTTGTTCCTTTGTTAATATGATAATTCATTTCAGTAATTAGCCTGTATCCAGCAATCTACTCACTTCTAATGAGTTTTCAGTGCATGTTGCAGCTATACACTGTATTAAGATGTTTGTATGTAACTGCCACTGCAGAGGATGTCCCAACATTTTGTAAAATGATCTTTGTGTAAATGTTGCTTTCATGTTTTGCCTGTGTTTAACTCTGGTTCTGATTGAAAAAGGTCCTAAGACAAGTCCACTAACCTGGGTTTTAAGTAGCTAAAGAAGACCCATGATGTGCAGTTTGTTCCAGTACTACACAACTTCTGATTAAAAGTCAGGAGTTCTGCATACGCTGTAGGGGGTTTGTGGTCTCACATTCGTAAATGACACTGTCACACTATTGACCCTACTGCATAATGCAAATGGGCATACAGGATTTATACCATATATCCTGTAAAACATTTGTTTGTGAATCCCCCCAACACACACACACACACACACACACACACACACACACACACACACACATACACACACATGTCAGTTGCAGTATCATTATGAAGCATCATCTGTCATAATTACATGACCATAGTTTATTTTAATGCAGAATTTAATTTAGCATAATGGGGCACAAGTAAATTACTTCGGGCATACTTGATTTACAGCTATAACCTCAACTTACAGAGTACATATCTCTTTGCAACCCATTTTAACTCATTTAATCCTGAACAGCAAAAGTTTGATTAATACCTTTGCTTCTTGAAGTCTTCTAAGCCATGAAACAACTTCCTCCATGATTGCTTTTCTATAAAATCCTCTCCTGAAATTATACTTCATTGGATTTCTATTATATGATAATGATATGAGTTACAAAAATGTAGAATACAATAGCTCTTTGATTGCCAGTGGGCTATAAACAGGTGTTAATATCAAAGGTCTGTCTGTAGATGATGATATTATATTGTAAATTTATGAATTTTTGTTTGCCAAAAGTACTAGTGTTGTGGTCAAAGGGTTATATCTCTATAAATGTTCAAGGTGGATCCAAGATAGCAATGAGGGAATTAATCACCTGTTCAAGAGCTATCCAATGTTGTATGACGAGATGGCATACTGCTGTTTTGCGGTATTGCCAAATTGATGCATATATTTTCACAATGTTTCAAAATAGTATTAATCTATGAAACCAGTCATGTTAGATGGCAAGTAGCAGTGGCAACATTGTGTCCCTTAATATTTTGTATAAGATGGCACCATTTAGTTCCCAGAAGTTCACATAGCTTTCATGAAGTTAATGCAACTATGAAAATCTAAGTAATAGTCATGACTACCTTACCATGTTTTAATGTTTTTTACTAACAGCCAGTGCTTGAATACATCACCCCAAACCAGACAATATCACAATATTGTTTGCATTATTAATGTAAACATTTAAATATGTCATTTTTTTCAAAACCTTTTGCAAACACAAATCACACTTATTAACCTCCAGCTCTACAGATCCCATGCTGACCATTTCACTGGTATGCCTAGTTAATCATGTCAGCTTGTAGATGCCACCTTGCTGCCTTAGTTTTATGTTTTTTTTAAACAGCTTTATTGAATTATCACTTGTGACAGGCAAATTTAAATTTATACAAAAGTAATCAAACTGTATTAATAAACTAACACTGACAGACATTATACTTCACATATATTGTTATATATCATATAACCTAAGCAACATTACAGAAGTTATGCAATTCCTGATCCTTTTTTTAACAAGAAACATCTTTATTAAACCATCATTTACGACACAAGCAATCATACATTTATATAAATGAAAACAAACCATACCGCCACAATCCTAGTCGCAAGCATTTTACATCACAAATTATAAGGGCATATTGTGTGTATCCTGCTTAGTTTTATGTTTGTACCTTTACCAGGACTTCAGAAATTAGACTTTAAAAACTGTAAGTATACTCATTTCAGAAGTACAGGGAAGTCTCCTGTAAAGGTGAGTATACACTTACTAATAAACTGTGCTCTTATAGGAAGCAACACTCGAGCACAGGTACTTACACCTAATGAGTCTACATGATAACCAAAAACTTAAAACTACCACTGTCAGTATAATTAGAGAAGGTTTCTTGTTAGTGATATTCAACAATGTCTATAAAGATCTTGGTGAAAATATGTACCTAAAAAGTCTGAGAATGATGCAACTCCTGCAGTAGTACTTAAGTGAACACTTCTTTATATAAATCAGCAAGGCAGCAGAAACTTTAAGCAGCAGAACACTTCATATAAGTACTTAACATAATGAACATAATGCACCAGATGTAGATAAATGAGTCTAGACATCCATTTTACAGATAAGGGATAAAAAGCATAATCATACTCTAGCCTGCACTTTCTACCTAATCACAGCAAATAAATAAATAGCAGTGACAAATAAAGGTCTGTCTGTGTTTCATACTAGGAGCACTCTTCCTTTAGTATTCAGGTTTTGATCAATGAGATTCAGAATTCATTAAGGCTGAATGTTGTGCCACAGAGAATTTCACATTATTGGTAAAGGGGCTACTCTAAGTAGGCCGCAGATTTGTTGTTGTGAAACTGTTTCATATTTAATAGTAGTAACTGTACTGCTCACCAGATGATCTGTACTCATATTATGAGTTGCATGATTATACTGCACTTTTGATTAACTATGGCTGTTGTTAATGCAAAGAAATTAGACATTTTTTTGCAATAACAGTTTCTTCTGTACAGTGGAGCATCATATATTAACAGGCACAAGTACTCAGTCAAGGACCACACTTACATATGTCAGATATTTTGGTCATTAACCTCCCCCCCCTCCATTCTTGTCAACAAGAGTGAGATGACAATGGTGATGATGTACATTATGGCACATGTCAAACTTTTAAGCATGTGGAACATCAGGAACAAATGGTTCAAATCCCAAGCTATACACATCAGGTTAGGCATACTCACTCCATCTGCCAGTACTGTTGCCAGAAGTACACAAGCACTCACACAAAGACCTCAGTGATGAAAGCATGCACACGGTATTCAGAAACAAATATTCATTATTATTCTTGACAGTTCTGTGACTAAATTTTACCAGTGCTGTATTAAATTTATCCAGTCTCAAGTAAGTCTGAAGAATGTCCCTAAGGTTTAAGTTAGTAAGTATACTTCAAATGCCCTGCACTGTTTATTAAAACTACATGGACCCTTGATCCATATGTTTAATGTTAAACTAAAATAATTGGATAGCATGTCATTATACTACATATCTGATGTAACGGTACTTCCTTATTATAGCGGCCCCAGCGATATGCTTACCTAAAGAGTCCTTATCTGAAATTAAGCTTTGATGAATGTGCCAGCTGCCATGCTCATCTCATAACTCTATATCTCATATCTCTTACCTTGAAAAAAGTACATAAAAAACTTGGTGCACTTCATAGAAACAAACTAGACCTAACCAAGGCAGGTAAAACCTCAGTTGCCTACCCCCAACTAATATCCACCTTACTTTACGCATCACCGGTGTTTACCAACCTTAGACAGTCCGACTCAAACAGGCTTGAACACTGCTATAATAAGATAACAACATTTGCAACTGGTGCATCCTACTGTAGCCATCACTGCCACTCATTAAGAGAACTAGACTGACTTGAACTCCCACAACTTCTTCACTTATACCAACTCTCTTTTGCCCACAAACTATTAAACCATCCTCATAAAATTCCATCACTTCAGAACCTTCTCCAGACGTATTGCTCCTCTCAATCCCTACGCTCTAACAGCAAAACTCTTCTTCTGGTCACCAAACCCAACAATTCCTCAGGTGAAACATTATTCTCTTACATCATACTCAAACTTTGGAACAACCTGCCCTCCTCTATTACCTCCTTGTCATCTAGCAGGCAGTTGAAGACTGCACTCAAATCTCATGTAAAACTACACCGGCTCTGGCCATGCCCCTTTCCTGACTAAAATATATTCCTACAACAAATATCATTAAACTCACTTAACTATATGCTATTGAGCTTGTTGATCTAGTACTGCCCCCTCTATTACATTATTACAATTTGTTCTATTTACTCTTGTTTTTTAAAATGTAACTTAATCTTTACCTGTTCCAATAATATATGTTTTTTAATTGTGCTATATGTTTCTACTGCCTTAATTGTATTTAATTATTATCATGCATATTCTGCTCTGTTATTCTCTGTTTGTCAAGTTCTATAATGTAACACTATGTATGCATGTGGAGCTTTTCTCCCAGCCTCCGCTGAAAATGGACTTGTGTCCAGTTGGAATTTCCCAGTAAACAAATGTAAATAAATAAATAAGTGTGCATAATTAGCACATACATCTCTACTCTTATTTCACAGCTGTATTTATATATTTCCATAGTCCATCTCAGACAAAAGTGTCAAAAAAGGACATTCATCCAGCGTCTTGCTGCATTGTCCATCTGGTGCTAGAAAGTCAGCAAAAGGATGGCAGACACCCAGTATAACTATTTTTACAAAGTGCTCCGTTTTTAAAAGTAACAATGACCTCTTCCTTCCCTCCATTTCACTATCCCTGTGTTCAGTTCAGTGATGATTTTGTTAAGTAGTATCATGATAACAATAGATGGGTCAGTTCTTCCTTAGTATACCGAATATTAGAAGTGGGCTAGCCTTTAGAAGAAATGGATACAACATTGTACTTTCACTGTGGCTAACTGCTGTTTTATTTGACCTTGCAGTCCTCTGGACCTTCTTAAAGACTTATTTACTATGAGTATGAACCAGACATCTTGTCAGAACAGTTTTCATTTTGTCTTTGTGTTGGTTGTGTTGGTAAAACTACATTATGGCATTACATTTTGCCGGAGCCGCTATAATAAGGAAGTACCCATGTAACTTTATATATGGTTTCTTCTCTGAAAACATCAACTTCCAATGTGGTCGTCAAGAATATGTAAGGCATGAGTCTGGAAAATGTGCACTTATATCTGCTCGGGCATGTTAAATGTGAAACAAATATATTTTTTGTCAGTTCTTATCACAGCTGCATTGTAGTTTCATGTTGTGTACTAAGAGAAATACAACTGCTACAACACAATTCTGAGTGACTCAGACTGTCTGCACTTGCATAGGCAGTAGATTTTGTCCTACTGTGAACTTTGATTCTTTTACCAGTACTGCTCTTACAAAAGCTATGAAGAACCACTGAGTTGGCAAGTTAACTAGTATACTATTTGCAGAAGATGAGTTTGATAATAGAAGAATTCATTTGTGGAATGGTAAGACTCTATATATCAGTTCCTTTCTTTCTGTCACTGTGGAGTAAAAGTGTTTGCTTGAATCAAAACAGATCAAATATATTTTTACTCTTAACCATAGGTTCATTGCAAAAAATGCTAACCATAAATGTAAGACAGCTAAAACACAACATAATACAATACAAATAACAAACCTGGCTCCACTGCACAGAGAAATAGAGTTCTTACTGCAACCCAGGTTACAGGGCTTTAATTTACAGAATATCAGTAAATCAGGAGAAGGAATTTCATTCTGAGTACCACACATGAAATCCTGGAAGGACAGCATAATGGCACAGTGGATAGTGTTGTCTAGTGGCACAGTGGGTAGTGTTGTCACCTCAGAGCAAGAGGTTTGACGGTTGGATTTTCACCTGGGGTGCCTCCTGCATGGAATCTGCATGTCCTCCCTGTGTTTGTGTGGGTTTCTTCCGGGTGACATACCAAACTGATAACCAAGGCTATACCAGAAATCTAAAGGCAAGAAAACAAAGACCAACTGTTAATAGAATTTATTGTTACAAAAGAAATTAAGCACTTTTGTGGAATATAACATATGACGTCATCAGAATAAAAACACATAGATCACTCCCAATTTAAATAACCCCCTCCCTAGTCACATGTAATAAAACATCCAATCATGTTAAAACCTATCACTTCAATAAAAATCATCACTTCTGAACTTTTAAACTTCACATTCATTTAACATTAACAAGTATAGACTTGCATAATAATTAAACATCATATAAACATAATCTTAATGCACTGCCTAAAGAAACTCCATCGTTTAAAACAGGATAGGACAATGCATTTAGTTTAATTTGCCACCTGAGCTCAGAAAGTTCTAATAAATCATCCTGCAGACCACCTCTATTGTTTTTTTACAATTACATCCAACACAAAAAACAGAAACCTATGTATGTGAAGGAAAGTTAAAAAAAAGATGTCTGTAAAGAGCATTGGATTCTTTCTTATTCCTAAGTTCTAAAAAGCGTTTGCAAATTCTGTCTTTAAATTTTCTTTTGTTTTTTTTCCCCACGTAAAAAACATTACAGTTCTGACACTGGGCAAGATATACAATGCCTGATGTGTTACAGTTAAAATGGAATTTAAACCAAATCCTAACTCCATCAATCATTTCCTCCAGGTGATTACGGTTTCCTTCCGCTTTCCAAAGACATGCAGTAGGGGAATTAGACACTCTAAATGGACCATAGGTGTGAGTGTGCATGCGCATGTATGATACAGAAGCTCTACTGCAGCAGGACTAGTCACCAGACAGTGTAAACCTTGGCTCTAGAGGATTATCACTGACGAAGTGACACCCCGACCCCATGTACAAAAATGGGAAAAAGAGGTTGGTGGTGGATTGACGGATGGATGGATGGATGGGCATGAAATCTTGGAATCTCTAGCAGACCCATGCCTGCAGAGTTGAGAGATCAAGAGAGTAAGTGAGGCACTAGCAGCTCTTTATCAGAGAAGAGGCCTAAGTCAAGTAGGGTAAACTAGGTTAAGACAAGGCTCTTATAGACACAGACCACCAGCAGCCACTTCAGAGTATGTAGGAGTACCATGTGACTTCTGTTAAAAGACATGGGGCCACATTTAGCAGTAGCTGCATGTAGCTCATGTCCAGACTTACCAAGCCAAGCCAAATTAAAGGGCATTACAATAATCTAACTGTAAGGGGCCAAGTCATATGCAGCCATCAAAGTTTAATCTTGGCAATATTTCCAAGAAAATAAAAAGGAAATTTAACATCAGAAGTCTTTCTTCTTAATGTGAGACCATCATCCACAATGATACCCAGTTACTGAAAATAACACACAAACTCCAGTCATACCTCTCAATTTCCACAGAATGTCCAGATTTTTGGCTCATATTTTTGGTCTGTTCCTCATAACATTTGTGGTTTTCTGGCAAATCACTGGGATAAACTGAGGACTGAAGTCACTAAATAATGACATACATTTGAGTTTCAGATTTCAATCCTTTCAGAAAATGCATGTTAAAACAAACCCTGTTACTTTAGCAACTTTTTAAGTTTATAAGAGCAATATTTAAAATATGTCCCTATTTGTGGGCCTTTGTTCCCCCATTTTGTCAGGCTTTGTCCAGATTTTTTGTACTTAGAGGTTGAGATGTATGACTCCAGTTTATTTCCATAATAAATGGCAATTAGGAAAAGGCTTAGCACATTGGAGGGTATATAGGTCACATGAACAGGCACTGCCTCACCCTTGTCTAGGATGAGTCCCAAACAACAGTTGTCAACCAATTAAGGATGATACTCAGACTGTCCTGTAATATGACCAGGATGAACAATTATTTCTGAAAAGACATACAGGAGAAATAGCTGCAGTGTGATAAACAACAGCTTGATACACTTTTAGTTTCATTTAGAAAAACAACACTTTTCAGGCTATCATTTAAAAGGAAACTGTTTGATTTAGAAACTACACAACAGAGCAGTACAATTACCTTTGTCCACAGATAAAACACCAGTTGTCAACAAAGAATATTGGGGTGATTCCAACCTGACTAACATTCTTTTTAGAACACTTTCATGAGCTGTATAAATTACTCAATAAATTATTATCCATGTATGTCTCTTCCTGGCTGTCAGACTCACCCAGTATTAGTCTGTAGGATAAGAACCTTCCAGAGGCTATGACAAGCATTTCTTCAGCTAAATTTCAGAAATAGAACTCAGCTGCAAGGCACAGTAGGCTTTCCGGATAGGTCCTTTGACCTTCCATGCCACTAAAACTCAAAACTCTGACCTTTCATCTACTCTGTGGCACTCCTAGCTCATATAGCCCTTTTTAAGTGTTAACAGGATAGCTGGATACTACTAGCAAAAATGGTTACATTAAATTAGTAGTCCAGCAATCATACTGTTAACCAGAGTGACTGTCTTCATGAAATGGAAAAAGGTGCTGAACAATAATTCAATTAAGCCAATTCAGCAAAAGTCTGTGATGACAGACATAAATCAGAAATAATTGAAGTCCTTATGTGCACTGTTAGGCCACAAGATGCAACTAAGTGCAAAAAATGTGCCATTTGTGATTCTCTCTATATATAATGTCAGGTGCAGCCATGCAGTATTTGTAATATAACATATGCAGATAATGTTTTATAGCACACATAATAACACGTAATTGTTTTGGAACAATAAAACTGAATATTTAATGAAATACATTTCAATTTTAACTCTGAGTAGTAAAATTGTGTACATTCTGGTAAATGGTTCACAGAACTCAGAAATTATATAAAAACTTCCATCTTAAAATTTCAGATTACTTTAGTTGTCATTTTACTAAAAGTCTAATCAACACTTTTAACCTATCAAATTGCTAAAAAGCTGGGAAAAGGTGTGTGTGTGTGTGTGTGTGTGTGTGTGTGTGTGTGTGTGTGTGTGTGTGTGTGTGTGTGTGTGTTAGCAAAGGATAATGTTAACAGAGGTTCATAGGTTCATAGGTGTGTACTAGGCTAATGGCCCTGGAGCCTTTACAAGCCTAGCCCATAGGATTACCCTGGCATTGTGCGACCCAACCTTAGTTCTTAGTGCCTCTGTTGAGTAGAGCCACTGGAGTGATCCCCGAGGTGAATTTTTTATTTCCCATCCACTCATCAAGATTTCTCTGGAGGAGGGCCAGTGAGGTGCTCTGCTTGACATGTATGGGAAGTCTATTCCATAGCATGGGCAGTCTCTGGGTTATGAACCTGTCCCTCCAACATGTTCTGTTGATTGTGGTAATGAGGTTGAGGTCTCTGGAGCATGTGGTGTGGAGGGATTGGGATTTCTTTAGATGTAGCATTTCTAACAGAGCTGGGTCAGACATGGCTTTGGAAGTCAAGTAGAGATTGCCTCTAAGTAGGCGACATGAGACAGAGGATAGTTGGAGTTTTTTGAGTCTGTCCATACAGGACAAGTGTTTAAGGCCTAGGATCCTCTTTGTGAGGTACTTTTGTGGCCTCTCCAGTTGTTGCAGATGTCTAGTGAGCTACATGCCAAATGGGGTACTGTACTCGATGATTGGTCTAATGAGGGAAGAGTAGAGGGAGACAATGACCTCTATCTTTCTGGATGCAAAACTCTCAGGAATGAGATGTGCTACATAGAAGGACTTTCTGACCCACAGTGGCAACGTGGTGGTCAAAAGAGAGGTTGCTGTTAACCTGTGTTCCCAGATCTTTATAACGTCTTCTGTGTTCAGTGGACTGCCATCAATGTGGTAATTCAAGGAAACCAGGTTTTTCCCAAAGGGGATGAAGACACATTTTTTGGCATTGAGATTAAGGCTATGGTACTGACACCAGTTGTTGGTCTCATTGAGGCCTTTATGTAGGATGTCAATATCACTTGGGGAGTTAATAATAGCTCCCAACTTACAATCATCTGCGAAATCTGTCTGCCAGAGTCCCTTCGTGTTGGCCTGGACTTCAGAGAAGTAGATACCAAACAGGAGAGGACCCAGGACCGAACCCTGTGGGACTCCACTCATGAGTGGTCGGCAGTCTGACTTGGAGTTACTTTCACACTGTGGGTTCTATCTGTGAACCAGTTTGCAACCTACCTAGTGATATAGGGGTTGATGCCTAACTTAGCAAGTTTTTATATGATTCCTGAGTGGGGAATGGTATCAAAGGCCTTGGCCATATCAAGCTAGGCTGTATGAACCACCTTACCTTCATCCACAGCTCTGGTGACTGACTCAAAGAAATCGACCAAGTTGAGCAGGCATGATCTACCCTTCACAAAACCAAACTGTGTAGGAAACAGAGTTTGGAGATTCCCTATATCCTTGTTTATTAGGTCCATGATGATGCGTTCCATAGCTTTGCATATCAGACTCGTCAGGGTAATGGGGCAATAGTTCCCGGGGTCTGTAGTCATTCCTCCTTTGTAGAGAGGCATGATTGTAGCAGTGCACCATTCGGTAGGGACAAAGCTTGAGGTGAGGCTGTGATTGAATAGGGCACACAGGTGAGGTGCCAGTTCACTCTGTAGTTCATGTAGAACACAGCCAGGGATACTGTCAGGTCCCATAGAAGCTGTATTCTTGGCCTTGGACAGTGCTGTTTTAACCTGTGGAGCAGTAATACTGGGTGCCTGGCAATCTACTGGTATTGTGATTGGTCCTTTGGTGGGGGTAAAGTTAGCAGTGAATCTGTTCACCAGTATATTTGCAATATCTGTTGACTCGGTATAGGAGGTACCACTGTGCAGTAGCACAGATCAAATCTGGGTAATGCCATGGGGACTCTTTACATAACTCTAGAAAGCCTTGTGGTTGTCTTTAATATCTGCTGCAATTCTGTTTTCATAGCTAGCTTTAGAGGTTTTGATGAGGGATCTCAACCTTTTGTTGAGGTTGATAAGGGAGTTTTTCCAATCTTGGGACTTCACCTTATTCCGCATCAGTTTCTTCCTTCTGTTGTAGAGTTTTTTATGACAGGAGACCACCAGATTGGCTTCCTTTTATTTGAGTAGAGCATCTTAGTTCTATTGGGTATGGCGAGATCCATGCATTTGTGTACATGTTCGTACAGTGCATTGGTGTATGCGGTCATGCAACTATTCTCCATTTGCATGGGTGCCGTGAAGTTAGCCACCTCTGTTTTAGGAGCCCAAAGTTAGATTTGGAGAAGTTTTTCATGGTGGTTATCTTTGTTGGGAGGTGGGAGGGTTGTGGATTTCCAAGGTGATTAGCTTGTGATCGGATCTAACCAGGGAGGAGTTGACTATTGGTGTAGAGCAATGGTCGCCCATGTTAGTAATGACCAGGTCAAGGATGTTGCTACCTCTAGTGGGGGTAAGAATGAGCTGGTCCAGGGCATTGGAATTAATGAATTCCAGAAAGCGTTGGACAACTGTATTGGTACATGAGTAGTTTTCCCAATTAATGGAAATGGTTGAATTCAACCATTATGACAGTGTTAGGTTGGACCCTAATGTTCTCCAGGGTGCTTAGAAATGTGGAGTGTGAATCTTGGGACATGGTTGGGGACCTATAGCAGGCTGCAACCTGAATTGCTGTCTTATCCAATGTTAGCTGCACTTGAAGTATCTCAGATGCGTTATGTTGGGCTGCCAGTCTGGAGGTGTGCGCATCCTTTATGAATATGGAACACCACCGCCTTTGGAGCTTCGGTCCAAGTTCTGGGGTCAAAAGGTGTGGAATGAGTTGTTGCCTGGTAGTGCAGGGGTGCTTTCTGCTGCCTTGAGCCAGGTCTCTGTTACAGCACAAATGTCGATGTTCTCCATTTTAAGGAGTACTTTGAGCAAGTGCATTTTGAGATTTAGACTTCTAGCGTTGAGCAGCATGACCCTCAAATTGCATTTTTTTGTAGCTCTTATGGTGGTAATTTGGTCTTTGGAAAGCTGCCTAAAAAAGGCACTATAGGGGTGGCAAGAGCCTTGGCCAGTATCTTGAAGCCCAGGGGTGACAGATGCAGGCCATCGCTGGCAAACCATTGAGGTCTGTCAATCATGTCATCCCAGGCAGGCAGATACTGGATCTCCTTAGAATGACACCAGAAACTCAGCCAGTTGTTGAAATCAATCATTTTCTGCTTGTACTGTGGTATCATTCTGGGTGATGGTAGGATGCTGCTCAGGGCTAGGGTCATACCCGCCTGGGCTAAATAATCTGAGAGCTCCTCCATGTCTCTCTTCATGTAGTCCAGAGAGGTACATCTCAGGTCATTCACACCCACATGTACAATGACAGAGTCATATTTGTACCTGTTGTTGAGGGACCTGAGTGTGTGCGTTATGTGGCGGATCCTGGCGCCTGACATAAAGCTGACTGTTACTTTCTCCTTATTCAACCTAGTGAGTGAGACATCAGTGTGCCTCACTATTGAGTCACCTATGACTAGTGTGTTGGGCATGCTGTTTTGCCTCATGGACTTTGGTTAAGTGGCACACTGTTTAGGAGAGTTATGTGTCTTGTGATTAGTGTTGTGTTGTGGTGGTCGAGTGCATTTCTGCCTTGGAGGTCTCTGCTGTTTGGTTAGATTTTTATTGAGAGCCTCCACGAAGATGGGTGTGTGATTTGTATTTTTATGTGAAGGCAATGCTGGTGTGTTCTGGAGAGCTATGTGTTCCATGTGGTGTGGTGCAAGCGTTGACCTTTTCCTCTTGATCAGCTATTCCGGTCTTGGCTGGAAAGTATGTGGCTTTCAATTTGGATATATAAGTGCATCTCTCACAAGTTTGAGTGTTGGGGGGTAAGAGGAGAGGGATGTCAGTATACATTAGGCAGTTGCTACATTGCCTCAGGCTGTCCAAATTCACCAGGTTAATAGGAGAAAGCACAGGGAACTGACCTTTAGACATGCCTGGAGGGGTGGGCATTAATAAGTGCTGGAGTTGTTTCCTTGTAGAACATTTAGCGGTGGTAGCACTTTTGTGTACTACAATAATTGCTACAAGAAGTCTGGTAAAGTGCTAAACTAACTAGCTAGTAAAAGTGCAGGAGAGGAGAGAACTAGCAGATCTAAGGGAAAATTTGAAGAGCAGACTTTGGCACTGCTCAGAAGCTTACAAACAGTCCTGGATACAGCAAATCTGTACCTGGACTAGACTAGTTACAGGAAAGGTGGGGAACAAGCACAAATGCGGGCTTTTAAACCAGAAAGTTGAAAGAGATGGAAAAATTGCCCAAACGGTCAATAAACTACAATTTCTGGGCCAGAAACCACTTCTCTTCTGGTAGATAGGCTACCTAGTGCTTACCACTCCCACTGATAAGCTAGAAGGCTTCCCTCAACACAGAAAGGCTTGGGGGGCTCAGAAGCTTACCAACAGTCCTGGATACAGCAACTCTGTATCTGGACTAGACTAGTTACAGGAAAGGTGGGAAACAAGTGCAAACATGGGCTTTTAAACCAGAAAGTTGAAAGAGATGGAAAAAACTTCCCAAACGGCCAATAAGCTACAATTCTTTGGCCAGTAACCACTCCTCTTGTGATATATAGGCTACCTAGTACTTACCACTCCCACTGACAAGCTAGAAGGCTTTCCTCCAACACAGAAAGGCTTGGGGGGGTCAGAAACTTACACACAGTCCTGGATGCAGCAAATCTGCACCTGGACTAGACTAGTTACAGAAAAGGTGGGAAACAAGCACAAATGAAGTCTTTTAAAGCAGAAAGTTGAAAGAGATGGAAAAATTGCCCAAACGGTCAATAAACTACAATTTTTGGGCCAGAAACCACTTCTCTTGTGGTAGAAAGGCTAGCTAGTGCTTGCCACTCCCACTGATAAGCTAGAAGGCTTCCCTCAACACAGAAAGGCTTGGGGGGCTCAGAAGCTTACCAACAGTCCTGGATACAGCAACTCTGTATCTGGACTAGACTAGTTACATGAAAGGTGGGAAACAAGTGCAAATGTGGGCTTTTAAACCAGAAAGTTGAAAGAGATGGAAAAAAAATCCCAAACGGCCAATAAGCTACAATTTTTTGGCCAGTAACCACTCCTCTTGTGGTATATAGGCTACCTAGTACTTACCACTCCCACTGACAAGCTAGAAGGCTTTCCTCCAACACAGAAAAGCTTGGGAGGGGGGTCAGAAACTTACACACAGTCCTGGATACTGCAAATCTGTACCTGGACTAGACTAGTTACAGGAAAGGCAGGAAACAAGCACAAATGCAGTCTTTTAAACCAGAAAGTTGAAAGAGATGAGAAACTATCCAAACAGCCAATAAACTACAATTTCTGGGCCAGAAACCACTCTTCTTATGGTAGATAGGCTACCTAGTGCTTACCACTCCCACTGATAAGCTAGAAGGCTTCCCTCCAACACAGAAAGGCTTGGGGGGCTCAGAAGCTTACCAACAGTCCTGGATACAGCAAATCTGTATCTGGACTAGACTAGTTACAGGAATAGAACTATGAATTGTTCCATAGTCAGCATTCCACTGCACAAATTCCATATCTTGAATACAGGGATGGGAAGATAACAATGGATGCTGATACTTTTGATAAAGAAAATAAAAAATGTGAATAGAGGCAAACAAAACACAATTATACATACTATTGATGTATTTTGCCAATATGACTGATTTGATACTTTAACAACATACTAATAAATTCAGCCCCAAAGGCCCAGATATGATATTTGTATCCCTCAGTGACATGCTGTATGATTTTAATAAAACTAGTTCATTGTGCAGCATTCATACGTGTAACCTAGTACCTCTACTTACCTTTGCTGGGCCAGCAAATCAAAGAAGAATAAAAACAATGCAATTGAAAGCACCAATAAAAATATCAGTTCTGTTTTATTCAGGTCCTAGAAAATACCTCCCCTTCTTTGCAGACCAGCTAGCGATCCAAAAGGAAAATGAGTCCTCCTTGCTCAACTTGAGTATAGACTCCTCATCATAATCACAGTCTCAAAAAAAAAACATGTCCACTCTACTGTCTGTTGAATTATATTCCAATGTGGTATCTGAGTATATAAGCACACTTTTGTAATGCCAGGAGCATTTTCACTTGTCATTATTTTGTATAATGTTTTTTAGTCTAGCCATGTTTTGTTTTTGGATTTTTTTTGTACTTGAGGAATATTTTTGTGACCAGCTGATTTTGGGATGAGATCTAGGAGCATAATATCCTGGCCTGTGTTTTGTTGCTAAAAGACAGTTATTTGGCTATTTTTATCAGTGTTCTTGTGTTTCTATAACTAAAGATGGTAATATACTAAAACAATGAGTAAAAAGGTCACACATGAAAACCAATTGGTTAAAAACACAAAAAGAAAAATCTAGCAAAGCTAGAATTTCCACTGTGTGATACCTTAAACCTCTTGAATCAGATGCAACATGGGATATATGTAAATTACCCTTTAGGGATATCAGCTGATTCAGCTAAATGGCATTTCTGAATGTCCATGACTTTTTTCTTTTACTTTTACGTCTTTTTACGGTCAATATCAGGCCAATAAAGTCAAACCCCTCGAGCTGTGGACATGCATGTTTCTGTCTTCTTTTACATCATCAGCACAGCATAAGAGGAATGTTTGACTTTTGGAAACACAGGGTAGTCATACCCAATTGATATCCATAAAAAAACGTAAAAGTAAAAGAAAAAAAGTCATGGACATTCAGAAATGCCATTTTAGCTGAAACACCTGATATCCTTAAAGGGTAATTTACATATCTTCCATGTTGCCTCTGATTGAAGAGGTTTAAGGTATCACACAGTGGAAATTTTAGCTTTGCTAGGTTTTTCTTTTTGTGTTTTAAAGATGGTAATATGCATGCATAAAGATGTAATTAAGCAGATTCATCTAAAGATACCAGATTACTAATTTGCAGACGTTTTTTATGTTTTGAGGAAAGGCCTTGATTTCATTTTGTATTCTGTTTTGGCCATAGCATTGCATTATACAACCTATCCAAGATGACTACAACTGAGGTAAATTTGAAAGCAAGACAGGTTTGGTAACACTGACAAACTACGGGTCATTATTTTTGCTGCCCTTGGAAAAATAAGATGGAATAAAATAAGTAATCATATTTTTTTTCTAACCTAAAATGCCCCAAAACTAATGTTTTATCTTCCTTCTTTCAGTCAACCTGTTCCTTTTCCAAGTGATGGTGAGATCCAGACTCCTGTTATGGTCTGAGCAAAAGCCTTATAGCCCATTCATTTTATCCAAAAGCTGAGACCAATCAACCTGTTTGTTCCCTTGTGGCAAGGGTTAGGAGGTAGGGAGTGGGCAAATAGTGGTGTGTGTGTGTCCTTCTCAGTCTCAAGCAAATCTCATCTCCACAGCAGCCAATGTCTTTCTGTGCTATGATCTGGAAGGGAGCATGCCTCCACACATGAGCCTACTAATGTTATATGAGCACACAACCACTGTGATTCTAAGAGATGCATCTTCCTGCAGTACTCCAACTAGCCAACTTGCATCAGTAGTGCAATATGTCTAACTACCCCCTCCCACCTCAAGGTGTGGGTGAGCCAATATTGGCCAGTTGCATGCATTCTGTTCCTCAGCCTTTTAGCTTCCTGAGCCTCTAATCAAATTCAGATAATCTGGGGCTCAGACAGGGTTGTTTCTCTCTATGCAGCATGGTTAACCAAGTAGTACCTCTCCTTGGTTGATCAGTATTTTAGAAACTAAACTGTATCAGAATTAGTTTTCATCTTTGAAAGGGATGTAACAAAAAATTAAGTTCAAGTAGAAGGATTATCATAAAATAGTGACAACTAAGGAATTCAGACTGGAGAAGATGTGTGCAGCTTTGTGATGTACAGGGAGAAAGCCTTGACAAAAACTCAGATGGCCTGAGTTCAATTTGCAGCTCAGACACTAAATGAGCTGAGCAGGGTGGGAGTGGGAATGACTGGAAATGTCATCTTGCCCATTCTAGAAGGATGTTACAAAGATTCCTGTTTGGCTCCTGCTCCAAGTCAAACAGAAGAATGCACAGAGGCAATTGACTGGGATGGCATAGGCTTGGATTCTCTCCCCAGTGGTGGTATCTTCCTGGAGGTGTGTATATGGGAGCATGTATATGTCATGGGGGAAGTCCAATGGAGGCTTGTAGTGATGGGCACCTATGTAAACCAGCAGGGTTAGGGATAAGGAGGAGTTAGGCTTTGTAGGAGATGCCTTCTGCTTGCATTCAGGGTAGATGTGATCTGCTTGTAGGTGGAAAGGGCATGCCAATCAGGACTAGGTAGAGAGGTTGCCTTTGGATCCCTGGTATAGAGGATAAGCCAGATTCATCTGGTCAGTGGGGCCGGTTACCCTAGCCACAATAAATGATGCCTTTGAGCCTTTTTTGGGAGGAAGAGCCATACTCACTCAGCTGGGATGAAGAGTGCCCATTTGTATGGCATACAAAAAGCATAAAGTATCCTCATGGCTGCCTAGATTATGGCTCCTCCAGATGAGTGTCACCTCAGTACTGAAGATACCTGGTAGAGGGAGAACAAATATCTTAAGTACTGTAGGGAAAGACTTGATGGTTGGTAGGCACAGGAGTAAAAAGTACCCGGACAAAAATTTGAACTAGATGTTAGAGCCGGTTGAATGAGATAGTACAAACTTGTTCCTCATTCAGAGAGCAAAACAAGAAAGTAAAAGGCTAAATTAACATCTAACAGTATTCATTTCTCTCATTATACTTAATCTACATTGGAAAATTTGGTCATTCTTTGGTTGATGTCCTGAAAGAAATGACTGTTTTAAAAGGAGGGTACCATGAAGCTAAAGTATAATTTTCAGTGCCCCATTCTGAATTTATTATTAGTGTTCTTCGGCATATTCCATTATATATCTGTTTCATCTTTATTCCATGGATATACCAGTCACTGTATTGTTCCAAGTCAGGTGGATTTTTGCCACTTTTTTACTTTTAGTTAGCCATTTTCTTACATCGTTTAATCAAGTATACATCTTGCAAGCAACAAACATCATCTTTCATTTTCTAATAATTCAGAAAACTAGCTATTCTAGAATGGCAACTTAGCTAACTACCTAATTAAACAAATGTCAATAAATAAATAGTCAGTCAACATAATGGCAAGGACTTTTTTCCATTCTTTCTTGTTTATATTTTACAGTTTTTGTCTTTGAAGATTTAGCATACAATAGTGAGATCTTTCAAATAAGTACTTTCTTATCGTTTTAAATTCTTAAAGGTGGTAAACTTTCTTTACGTCTTTAAAGGGTTACACTTCAAAACATCTAAAACTCATAACATCTAAATTCAAAACATTGAGACCACAACATCTAAAACCCAGAACATCTAAAACTCAAAACATTAAATCTCATAACATCGAAAATGTGTGTGTGTGTGTGTGTGTATATATATATATATATATATATATATATATATATATATATATAGTTACACTTCAAAACATCTATAGATGTTTTGGGTTTTAGATGTTGTGGTCTCGATGTTTTGAATTTAGATGTTATGAGTTTTAGATGTTTTGGAGTGTAACCATAGATAGATACAGTCTATATCAGTTCAACGAAACAGCACATCATCGAATACAACAACCTTGAACTTCTAACCACGAAATCTAAAAACATCGAAAGTTCTGAACAGCAAATTTTTTCCCTGGGAAAAAATTCACTCTTCCGAGAAACACACACAACACAAGCACACCAAAAAACAGCAATCCACACACATACACTTAAAATCCTACTTCTAACCTTACACTAAATTGTACATACAGTTCTATCGATCCACTATCCTTAACCCAAACCCTAACCCTAAGGTCCATCACTATCGCACACTCACCTCACCCGCGCCCTAACCCTAACTCACATACCCCGCCCTAATGCTAAAGTCTATCACTTTCGCACACTCACCTCACCCGCGCCCTAACCCTAACTCACATACCCTGCCCTAACCCAAAAGTCTGCCACTATCGCACACTCACCTCACCTGTGCCCTAAACCTAACTCACATACCCTGCCATAACCCTAAAGTCTATCACTATCACACACTCACCTCACCCGTGCCTAACCCTAACTCACATACCCCGCCCTAACACTAATGACCACACAGTCGCACACTTACCTGAACCCAACCCGTAACTTTCCACCACAGTGCTGAAAATAGCAAAGCCACAGAAACGGAAAACAGAATTCTTTCCCTAGGAAAAAAATTGGTTATCTGCAGCTTCGTTATTTTCAACGTTCGCTGTTTTTGGATCGATATTAGACCATTCTAAGCATTAACACTTTGATGATCTAATATAAACCCGATATATATATATATATATATATATATATATATATATATATATATATATATATATATATATATATATATATATATATATATATATATATATATATATATATATATATACATTTTCGATGTTATGAGATTCAGTGTTTTGAGTTTTAGATGTTGTGGTCTCGATGTTTTGAATTTAGATGTTATGAGTTTTAGATGTTTTGGGTTTTAGATGTGGTCTCGGGGTTTTGAATTTAGATGTTATGAGTTTTAGATGTTTTGAAGTGTAACCCTTTAAAGTGGGGTTTCACTTCATTGGCTTGAATGCATCCATAAAGACTTAAAAAGTAAAAAGCCATGGGCATTCAGAAGCCATGTAGCTGAAACAGTGGTATGTCCTTAAGGGGTGGTTTGGATGTATCCCATGGGCCTCCACTATAGCAGGTTTAAGGTATTACACACTGAGGATTCCAGCTTGGCTGAGTCGTTCTTCCAATTTTTACTGAAGAGTTTGTCTGTGTAATCTTTTTACCCTTTGCTTGTATATATATATATATATAAATGTGTATGTGAATGGTTGATTGAAGTTTTGTGTGTTTTCTGTGCAGTGAGAGACAGATATTTGTGCAAATCAGTGTCCTAAGTGGTACTTACCCCACGACAAGTGCAGTCTTAGAGATGCTTTTGTTAATTTTGCTGGGTGTTTTGCCTTTCATGTAGTGGGTGTGGAGGTCTGTCCCACAGATAAAAGCTTTTTGCATGTGTGTTTGATGTCTTTGAGTGTGCAGGTGTTGAGTGATGTTTGATATGAGTGATTGTAGTCATGTATGTGTTGATGTGTATACAGTGTGAAGAGTAAACTGTCATTTTTTTTTAATGACGTGGCCATTAGTGTACTCTTACTATTAAGAACTATATCTGTTAAAATGTGTGAACAGTTTAATACAAGAAAGAGATGAAAGGCTAATGATTAGTTTATAGAAATTGCTGGAGAGTAGCTTGACTATTATGTGGAGCAATGAGATACACCTAAAAAAGAAAGGAGAAGAAAATTATGCAGTAGAAGGAGTCAGGTGCAAGACTGCATGTTAAAAAACCTGTCTGGCTACCCAGGAGAGGGGGATAGTGTTAATGTATAAAGATCTGGGAAAGAAGGAAGCTAACAAACCAGTGTAGATGCTAAGGAGTTGCTGGTTAGCTGAAGATGATATATGAGTTCAGGATGTTTTCTTAGAAGAAAGTATAGAGGATGGGGAGTCAGTCCCATATATCATTAATGCATGTGACTTTTGTATAGGTGGCAATGTATATCTAGCAAATTAAAGACAGAAACATGGCAGGAATCAGTGGAATGATGAAGATAAGGGGAGCTGGAGGCAGACAATCTCAATATTCAACAGCTTTGCCCACAGGTGATGCAGACTGGGATGCAGATAATGTTGTCATGGGAAAAAGTATACAACTGAATGGTTAGGAGGGGGAATGTCTTTAGTAATAAAAAGGGGAGTTTAAAGATTGACAAGTAAGAAAACATCGGAGATTTTATTGATTTATTGGTCAGCAAAGCAAGATAGCAAACTAATAGGATGGGGGGGTTAAGAAAAATAAAAGGTCTTACAGCAATGAGTAATGAAACAAATAAGGGACTAAAGGAGGAGAGACAGGGTAAGAGATGTGGAACAATGGTTTTCCAGGACTGGTGTAAGGGTCCCGGAGGTCTACCAGCAGATTGTAAAAGGAAGCCATATCAGGCTGCAATGCAACTTCAAAAAGATAAAGAAGATAGTCGTCCGACACCATTCATAAGGGATGCCAGCAACAATCTGCTTCCCGGTCCACAGGCCATCAAATGCAAATAGAAAGGATAATTAAAGATACTTCTGAATGAAGAAAACCCCACAGAAGCTGTACTGCCACATTCACAGCCTCCAGTGGAAGAGGAAAAAGAACTCATCACAGAAGAAATAAGAACACCATTAAGGACAATAAAGACAGGAAAGCAGCAGGCTATAGGGCTGTGCATACATGAATGTGTTCTTTGATTCATCTTCCTGATTGTATTAAATTATATTCCTTATATAATACAGTAGCACTTGTTAGAGCCTGTTTTAAATTTACACTTTTGAGCATTTTTCCAGTAAGCAATGAAACAAAATGTAAGAACCAATAATGATAAAACTGCCCAATTCAGAACATTTCAACCATAAAAGTCTATTCAAACTTCTGCCAATACAGTTTACCAATATCAGTCAATATGCACAATTTCTGCAGAAGTAAAAGTCATCCGAATAATTCCACATTAAAGAGATCTGTAACTAAGGAAGAGGTTGCTGGTAGCAAACAACTTTATATTTCAGTGTTTCATCTACAAATTCAGTGCCTGCTGCTCTTGAAGAATAAATTGCCTATGTTACATTAAAAAACAGTAAGCTAGTAGTATTGCAATAGGTAATGGATGGCAAACTGACAACAGGTTCATAGTTCTAGGCATCTCATCCAAAGGAGAATATACTTAGGACTGCAGCACCCCACCCCCCCTTAAAGTACAACACAATATCAGCAATCCATCTACATGCTGTGGGAATAGAACCCACAGTCTTCTTCCTCAAGAGCAAATATACTACCTGTTGTGTTACTAACACTGCTTTTTAATTCTTTAGTACAGTAGCGATGTCATTTGCTAAACAAAACAGCTGCACTTTGTAAACATACTTAGCATGAGCAGCAGTAAACGTCTCTTCCCTTGAAGTTCATAATTACTTGAAGCTCAATTCCTTGTAAATTCACTTGAAACGCAATTCCTTGAAAAATGTACTTGACAGTCAACTCCTTGAAAATGCTCCTGAAACTCATTTCCTTGAAACTCAATATTTTTTCAACAGCTTGGTGATTGGGGTAGAGGATTCAGGCTCTTGCTTGCTGTAACTGCTAACTAACCATCTGCTATACCTAAGTGGACCATTTCACACACACACACACACACACACACACACACACACACACACACACACACACACACACACACACACACTAGTCCAGTGGAGAGTTTACTTTCATTCTGTGTGTGCTGTGTGACAACACATGCACAGACAGAAAAACATGTAATTTTGTTTTAATTCAAAAGTAAATCTGACAGTTCCAATGTGACAGTCCATCTAGGTGACTGCCTTGGTTGCCTAGTGCTAGATCCGGGTCTGGTAGGGTTCATTCTGCCAGAAAGAAGAAATAGGTAAGGGGAGGAAGAAGGGAAAGGAGTCTGTAAAAGGCATTGAGGAGTGGTAAATATGAAAATATATATACATGCAAATCAGAATAAGGTAAAGGTGATAACCTAACCCTTAAAGTTTGTAATTAATCTCAAGTGTACTAGAAGCAAGCTAGAGAGTCACAAAATAAAAAAGAGTGAGAGAAGAATGTGCTGAACAATGTGAGGCTGTCGAAGAGGGTAAGTGGTAAAGGAAGATGGTCTCTGTTCACAGGTGAGTCTGAAGGAAAGAAAGCCATTTGGGAGAGGAGGTTTTCTTCAATAAATCCAGAAGAAGGAAAGTGCTCTTTTAGGAATGTTCAAATGAGGGACTAACCTCTAAGATTTGGGACTGAATCATTGTTTTTCCATCTCACAGATTTTCCTCCAGTCGGCTCCCTGAGATCCTCCCACCATTGTCTGTAACTGGCTTTAAATAACTGACCTGTTCTATGTAATGTATTAGAACAAGAATACTCATCCATATGCCTGCTTAACTGAATAAACTACTTGAAACTTTGACAAAGCATCTTTATTCCTCCACAAGGACAGCATCAGACAGAGACAGTCTGCTAGATCTGCAGGCTAAAGTGATTTTATCAGGACTAATCCTTTGCACTCTGTTTCTTGTTAATCTTGTCACCCTTTAGGTCACAGGTGGGATACCAGACCTGACTTGAGCTTTCTGGAATACCTCTCTTTTCTAAACTTAAAAAGAAGGAAGAGCAACAATTTTAACTCATTCCCTCCAGTACAGCTCTTCTGAGTGTGTACTTTTAACTCCCAGTGAGTGTAGCTTGCACCTTTAAAAAGAAAGGAAGTTATCACCTTACAGTTCAAACAAATATTTATATCTCTGGAACCATAAGTGGTACTGGAAAATCGTAAATGGCAAACTATTCAAGATAAATCAATATTTAGATTAGTAGCATTCATTCAGTTCAATGCTTTAAACTGTATTATATAAGCCGATTGAATATTAATTTTGTAATGTTGTATAAATAGCTTATGATATCTCAGTAACAATTCAAGCAAGACACATACTGCCAGCAGAAGTTTCTTCATACAGCTGTGAACTTTTATACCAGGCTATGCAGCTCTGCCTGTGTAATCTGAATGTTGAGATATTTAGAGAAATATGAAAATTCTTACAATACAAATTAACAGCATACAAATAATATTCAATATCTCTTTAGCTGCATTACACAGAGGTCAAATATCAGTACAGTTGTGTCTTCCATCATGTATGCTTTAAGAAGAAATCTTCTGCTAGCTTGTATGTAGCACAGTTTTGAAACTATTAATGCAAATATGAATAAGCCAAATTTGGTGCCTAGAGGCATAGGAGGTAACTGCAGAAATACGAAGAGACACATTTGGCTGTAATGAGTTAAAGTACTTTCAGTAAATGTGAACAGTATTATTAACACTGTAAGAAGGATAGCAATACTGGAAGGTGTACTAAACATGATGTGGATGTTATTCTGCTAGAGGATATAGGATTCCTGACAAGTGAAGAAAGATTGTAAATAGAAAAAATGTGGCATAGGCATATAACACAGAACTTATTCTGGAGTGACTGTGTTGTGTAAAAAACAGGGAAAATACTAGATGTAACGAAGATAAGTTTGGGAAGGCTAACTGTTGTCAATGTGAAGTGGAGCAAATATGTTTATAAAATTATGGCATCATACGCATATGTAACTGGCAAGGAAAGAGAGAATTTGTTTCATCAAATATTAGACTATGTGGTGGTTAACATGAAAATTGCAATTGCAGGGGATTTTAATTGTGATTTAAGAAGAAGACATAAAAAGAAAAGGAATAATGTAAACAATACTGTAAGTGATAAAATGTAAATTAGCTGTGTGGAAGAAAAGTCAATGGACTCATAGAAGGGAGCACTTGGATCCGAAATTGATTATTTTGTATTATCAGAAGGCTTGGGATAGCAGATGGCAGTACAGTTGTGACGGGTTTTTCAGACCATTTTGCAATATGGATTGAGGTGATGGAAGCAAGACGTATATTAAAATAGGAAAGGGAATAAAACAAATAAATGAGAAATTATGGTGTTTTATATATATATATATATATATATATATATATATATATATATATATATATATACTTATAACTGTGCATATACACTTCTGCTTGTTAGAGTATATGGTAAAATATAGACATTTAAATGCATGTACATTTTTGTTTGCTAGCATATATACACAAAAGGGTTAAACTTTCCTTAGTTAGAAATAGGCATGGTTCGGCATCCAGCTATGCATGTAATACAGAATATTCTGTGCCTGGTACAAGTTTCAAGGAGAATTGTAGATAAGAAACCCAGGTGCAGGAATGAGCAACTCCCTACCAGTTGGAAACAGAAACAATTTCCTAACAGGAACGACTCCCTAAAAGTTTAAGAATTCACCTTGAAATAAAACAAAATGCAGCTTATCAATAGACTGTATGACATCAGGCAAACACCAAAAGTACTGATTTTGAAAACATCAAGCAAATTCCAAAGACTGCCTTCATAAAAAAAGAGTATAAAAAATGAACAGTGACTGAATGGGGTAGTAGATTTGATTTTTGTTAGATATGGTACATGTAGGAACATGTTTGTTCTGAGGTAACTGGAGAATAAAAGCTATCATTTATACATGCCTTGAAAAGATAAACTTGGTACATTAAAGTTGTAAAATGTGACAGTATTGAATGTGTCGTCTGTTACATAGACAAGTTATTTTATTAGTAACTGCACAAAAGTTAATATAGTGCTGAAAAGGTTTATAGTCTGCAAAGTTCAGTGCATTAATCAGACTTTGGTTTCAGCAAGCAGTAGCACCTTCATCAGTCATCAAAAATAACTTTTCAGTGGTGAGCCTAATCTGGATTCGAACACAGAGGGAGTGGTGCCTTGCATAAGGTCACTTCAGTAAAGGCACAGTAACTAACATTTATGTATGTGAGTCCTAAATAGGAGCACTTCAGTTTTCTACAGTTTGCAGCAGTACAATTGCCAGACTTCTGGATTTGGAATGAGACCGCCATGCAGGAAGGTCACAATGCCATAAATTCTCCAGGTTGGTGAATTCCCAGGTTTTGAACCTGCAATGGCTGACTTCGTTTCACCAGGTTTTCAAGTAACTACAGAAGTTTTCCAACCACCTACAGTAAGCAGCGTAGCCAACTGTCCCTGTAGAACTGGTGCGAGATCGTTCTGTATTTACATCCAGTATGGATGCCGTTTGAGAGGGTAGTAAACAAAGTTTTACTCTTAATGTGTCAAAACGAACAGATAACATTTTGAACAGACTACAGAGTTTGTATAAACAGTGTATTAGCAAATGTAAAACCTTATTAGGGCAAGCTGACAGTCAGGAATTATGCAAATGGGTAGTAAAATTTGACAGGTATCTTCAACAGAAAAACTTGTGGTACGACAGTAAATGTTTATTGTGTGAATCATATGAAACTGCTTATTGTGTATAATGTCATAAAATACAGTGCAGACCATTGTTAGCAAGCTGAATTGCAAAGAAACATCTTCTGATGATAAAGCAGCAGAAAAGGGTAATGCTCTTAATTATATCCAGATGTTAAACGGTTATGTCCTGTCACTATGCTAATTTCAGAGTTACAACAGCAGTCAGATCAGTTATTGACAGAATCTCCTGTTCATCTTGTTACACTCTTTAGACAAAAGTGGAATAAAGCCACTGCAGAGCACAAAACAGATAAGGACAGGGATGAGGCTCATGGTGAACTGACAGAAGAATTTAATAAACTTCTAAAAGACAGACAAAATGACTTCGGAAAGTTTAGACAACATATACAAAAATTTTTTCAAAAATGCATAAGTGCTTTAAAGTCAGGAAAAACAGCCACAAGGTACCAAAATGAGACCAGTAACCAAATCCAAGGTACCAATAGACCAGAAGCCAGCCGGAAACATTTTAAAACCAATTTAATCTTCTTCTTCTTCTTCTTTCGGCTTTTCCCAGTTAGGGGTCACCACAGTGGATCAACTGTTTCCATTTTTCCTGTCCTCTGCATCTTGCTGTGTCACACCAAACACCTGCATGTCCTCTCTAATCACATCCATAAACCTTATCTTAGGGCTTCCTCTTTTCCTCTTACCTGGCAGCTTCATCCTTAGCATCCTTTTCCCATTATACCCAGCATCCCTCCTCAGCACATGTCCAGACCAATGCAATCTCGCCTCTCTGGCTTTATCTCCAAACTGTCCAACATGGGCTGACCCTAATATACTTATTCCTAATCCTGTCTACCCTCATCACACCCAGTGCAAATCCTAACATCTTTAACTCTGCCACATCCAGCTCTGACTCCTGCCTTTTTGTCAGTGCCACTGTCTCCAATCTATAAAACATAGCTGGTCTCACTACCCTTTTGTGGACCTTCCCTTTCTCTCTTACTGGTAACTGGTACTCGTCTGTCACAAATCACTGCTGACACTCTTCTCCACCCACTCCACCCTGCCTGTACTCTCTTCTTCACCTCTCTTCCATACTTGCCATTACTCTGAACTATTGATTCCAAGTATTTAAACTCATCCACCTTCACCAACTCTACTCCCTGCATCCTCACTATTCCTCTATCCTCCCTTTCATTCACACACATATATTCTGTCTTAGTCTGGCTGACCTTCATTCCTCTCCTCTCTAGAACATATCTCCACCTCTCCTGGGTCTACTCAACCTGTTCCCTACTCTCACTACATATCACAATGTCATCTGCAAACATCATAGTCCACGAGGACTCCTCTCTGATCTCATCCGTCAACCTGTCCATCACCAGTGCAAGTAAGAAAGGGCTCTGAGCTGATCCTTGATGTAATCCCATCTCTACTTTAAATGCATCTGTCACTCCCACTGCAGATCTCACCACTGTCACACTACCCTTGTACATATCCTGTACCACTCTTACATACTTCTCTGCCACTCCTGACTTCCCCATACAATATCACAATGCCTCTCTAGGCACCCTGTCATATGCTTTCTCTAAGTCCACAAAGACACAATGCAACTCCTTCTGACCTTCTCTGTACTTTTCCATCAACAATCTCAGAGCAAACATCACATCTGTAGTGATCTTTCCTGGCATGAAACCATATTGCTGATCACTAATAATCACCTCCCTTCTTAACCTAGCTTCCACTACTTTCCCATAATTTCATGCTGTGACTGATCAGTTTTATCCCTCTGTAGTTACTACAGCTCTGCACATCACCCTTATTCTTAAAAATCAGTACCAAAACACTTTGTCTCCACTGCTTAGGCATCCTCTCACTTTCCAACATTTCATTAAACAATCTAGTTAAAAATTCCACTGCCATTTCTCCTAAACACCTCCAAGCTTCTACAGGTATGTCATCTTGACCAACAGCCATCCCATTCTTCATCCTCTTCATAGCTATCCTTACTTCCACCTTGCTAATCCATTGCACTTCCTGATTCACTATCCCCACATCATCCAGCCTTCTTTCTCTCATTCTCTTCATTCATCAGCCCCTCAAAGTACTCCAACCAATTTAAAACCAATTTAATATGTGCACAAAGCACAAAGTGAACACATAAACGCAGACACTTAAAATACAGCGTTTGCATTTCAAACACTTCATCAGATGTGGTCCTAAGGTAAATTGACAGGTTAAATATCTTGCTAGTGAACAGATTGACCAAAAAAAGCATTCAATAAAATGATTCAATAAAATGACTCATGAATACTCATAAATATTAATGAATAAATAAAAGTTAAAATTGAAACCAATATAGTAGGCACTTTAAAACCTATAAAAACCTGTATAAAACAATTGATTAAAAGTTATTACATATTTAATTCAAGTGAGGACCATTTTGAATGGAATTATAACATTAGGTTAAAGGAAGGAAAGTTAAAAGCTCCATAAAAAGTAAACACCAGCTTAGAAATGAATGTAAAACAGTACTTTGGCTTTCTCTAGTAGTCAAATTTGAAAATTGCGAGCCTGATACAATAAATACTGTTAGAATCTATTAAAAACATTAAAACTTAAAAGCATGCAAAAGATTTTTATTTTAATTTATAACTTTGCTGCCCTTAATTTTAAAAGGGGTACAATGGAAGTGCTGTCATTCAAGTCTGGAGGAGAGGTGGCTTGTAATATTTTCTGCCACCAAAGGTCTTTCTATTCTATTCTGTCTTCTCATTGTCTCCCTCTAGCTTCTTTTTTAATACCTTCTAAAACAAAAAATGTATAACTAGAACTGACACAGGTCAATGAATGTTTAAAAAGGGCATTAGTTTCCTTTCTGTTCTGTATGTCGTAATGGTGTTCATATATCCTCCTTTTTAATTTACGCTCGGTTTTACCTACGTAAAAGGAGTGACATACCTCACACAATGCTAAATAAATAAGTCCATTTGATTCACAGTTAAAATAGTCATTGCTAGTTAAAATCACATTTCTACTGTTTAAACTTATTTCTTCCTTATTAATTATATATCTGCATTGTGAACACCATCCCCATTTGTAAATGCCCAACTTCTTTCTAACATTTACCTATTTTCTATCATTTTCTAGTGCATTTTTCAAGGTTTGAGAAATTTTATACACAGATTTTAGTTCCATGTTGGATATTTTTCCAGGTCTGTGAGACTAACGAATTTTCCCACTCACCTCTAATGATGTTCCTTACTATAGCACTGCTAACATTGTATTCCAACACCATTGCTTTACTGTATTCATCCATTTGAGGGGGGGGGGGCATTCCTAGTGTTGTCCACAACTGATTGTGCCAGGATGGGTTTGTATTCATCACTCCTACCTTCCTGGACCTGTTTTATGACATCTTCCAACAAATCATTTGTGTAACCTCTTGCAGAAAACAATCCTTTAAGAAATTTACATTCCTTCATAAATTCTTTTGTATCAGAGGTCATTCGACATGCCCTTACATACTGACCCTTCACAATATTTTTCTTGTAGTGATAGGGATGTGCACTGTTATAATGCAAGTATGAATTAGTGAAGGTGCTTTTCCTATGCACCCTTGAGTTAAACATTATTTTCTTTATAAATTTCAATGTCCAAATATTGTAATCTTTCATTAGAAACATCATAGGTGAACTTAAGAAATGAGGTAATTTTTGTTTAAGAAATCAACAAATTCCTTTATTTTGTTCTTATTATCTACCCAAAAGACACAGATGTCATCCAGGAACCTCCTATAAAAATTCCAACAGTTCTTATAAATAGAGTCAATAACATATTTTTCCTCCCATTTAGCAAGAATTAGGTTGGCATAGGTGGGCGCACATGCTGCGCCCATCGCTACACCACTAACTTGATGGTACAATTCCACTTTGAAATAAATGAAATTGTATTTTAGAACTAACTCCATCAAGTAGAGGCAAACCAACTTATCATTCTGGGACATTTCAATCTCCTCATAGAGGATTTCTTCTAACATCTGAATTCCTTCGACATGGAGTATACTTGTGAATAGATCAATAACATCAATTGTAATAAAAGTTAACTCTTTCTTAAATAAACCTCCATTGACGTCCCTTAACAGATCCCAGGAATCTTTTAAAATATTTTTTCTTTTCAACCATATATTCTTTAGTTTCAAATCCACAAACTTAGCTAGTGTTAAGGTTTTGGACCCATCAGCTGAGACAATAGGTCTCAGTGGAGGATCTGTTTCATTTTTGTGTATCTTGGGTGTTCCAAAGATCATAGGGATCTTAGGTTTGTCCACTTTCAAATAATTGCAAGTGTTAGCATCTATTAGACCCTCCAACAGCATGTCTAGAAGGGCTCCATCTATTCTACTGTATGAGAAGGTATTAAAAAAGAAGCTAGAGGGGGACAATGGAAGAGAGAATAGAATAGAAAGACCTTTGGTGGCAGATAACATTACAAGCCACCTCTCCTCCAGGCTTGAATGAGAGCACTTCCATTGTACCCCTTTTAAAATTAAGCGTAGCAAAGTTATTGTATCAGGCTCGCAATTTTCAAATTTGACCGCTAGAGAAAGCCAAAGTATTGTTTCACATTCATTTCTAAGCTGGTGTTTAATTTATTTTTTATGGAGCTTTTAACTTTCCTTTCTTTAACCTAATGTTATAATTCCATTCAAAATGGTCCTCACTTGAATTAAATATGTAATAACTTTTAATCAATTGTTTTATACAGGTTTTTATAGGTTTTAAAGTGCCTACTATATTGGTTTCAATTTTAACTTTTATTTATTCATTAATATTTATGAGTATTCACAAGTCATTTTATTGAATCATTTTATTGAATGTTTTTATTGGTCAATCTGTTCACTAGCAAGATATTTAACCTGTCAGTTTACCTTAAAACCACATCTGATGAAGTGTTTGAAACAAAAATGCTGTATTTTAAGTGTCTGCATTTATGTGTTCACCTTGTGTTTTGTGCACATATTAAATTGGTTTTAAACGGCTTCCAGCTGGCTTCTAATCTATTGGTACCTTAGCTTTAAAGTCAGCAGAACAAGTTACTAAGAAATATCAGACAGCACATGCAGAATTATAAGACAAAAATAATCTGGTGAGTAAAGAGTTAAAGACACAGCAGTTAGCTACGATGACAGAAAATAATTTACAGCACACTACTCTACATTTGGAAAATGGTTAGCATACACAGCAGGATCTAATGTATGGACGGATACCTTACTTAAATGCTTTTAAATTTTTATTTCCACATGTTTTAAAACTTTATCCAGTTAAATCAAAATGCTTATAAATTAGACAGTAAAGTAGGGTGTATAATTGCCGTTCTTATGACATACACACAGGGACAGCCTTTCATAGCTAAGCTGTTAGACAATTCAAAATCACCATTTCAAGTAACAGAATAGTTCTAGTGCATAGAAATCAAATGAGAGTAGTTAAAAACATTAAAGAAATAAAGTCATAAGAGTGACATACATGTATGTTCTTTTCACCTAAAGTGCACCTGTTTAAAATGCACAAGAGCAAAAGGCAAACAACAGCAAATATAAATACTGTAAATATATCTGGTATTAAATGTGTGTTACTTAAGCCAATATCTGCTTTGTTTTTTACATTTTTTTGTAATTGTATAATAGCACCAAAAATAGCAGAAACTCCAGCAAAACAAGTATGCAGAAGTAATATTACTAATATAAAGTTGCACTAGGTAACAAATAAAATTCAAGGTAATTTCTCTTGTCCAGGGGGACAAAATGACATGTTAAAACCTTTCCTTAGAGTAGAATGTCATGGTCTGGATAACAGCCAGAGGGCAGGCATACATTCAATTCTCACAGGGTAAACAAATATATCTTTACAAAACAATACTGCAATGAAATGCTGCATACTACAGGGGGAAAAGGCACTCATTCAATGTTATACTAATTGCGTAAACAGTACTGCAGAAGAATCTGAAATAAAACTATGGAAGGAAAATATATTAGCCTGCATCAATGATTCAGTAATTATTAAAAGACAACCTTGGCTTTTTATTGTCATCAAGTAATTAGGGTACCATCAATATGTACTGTAGTGAGAAAAAAATACCAGAAAATAGTAATACATTTTAAAGTCTCAGTAAATGTTTAATTAGCAGGCTTCAGTTTGATATTAATGTCACTAAGTTTGTAAACTGGACTAAGTGTACATTACACCCCATGTATGTACAAATGCAAAAAATTCTGTGCAAGCAAAACTATAGAATTATATAGTTTCATCAGGAAGTTACATTTATGGTATTATTTCAATGTTTTAACATCTAAAAACTTTGTTATGGATAGTAATTCTAATGGAAATGTGTTAGAACAGAGTGATTCAGAGACAGAAGAATCTTTTATTTCTTGTGACAGTGAATTTTTTGAACAGAGGTATATAGATACCTCAGGCATTAAAACAGAAAGTACGTTTATGCCTCCATGCTGCAATGATGGCATTAAAAAATTACACGCAATGCTAGATTTTGAATTAGAGTTTGAATTAAAGCATTTTGATAGGAATTCAGTCACATATAACTTGTCTAAAATAGAATGGCAAGAATTGAGAATTTTTTCTAAACAAACAGAATTGGTCATAAAGCCCTCGGACAAAGGCAATAAGATTGTGATTATGCATTACACACAATATTTGGAAATGTGTTGGGATTTATTAGGAGATGAAACAGTGTATTGTATAGCTCATCAGGATAGTATTGAACAGGCAAAAATTAAATATGAGAATCTTATTCAAAGAGGTTTACGGTTGGGTTTCTGGTCTGAGAATGATGTAAAGAAGAAACTTTGCCTAAGTGATACCAGTAGTGCTTATTTTTATTGTCTCACCAAACTACACAAAAATATTAATAAACCACCAGGTAGACCTATTGTGTCTGCTAGGAAGTACTTTTTACATAATTTAGGTGTTGTGTTACATAAAGTATTATTGAAAGAAGCTGCCTGTCTTCCCTCTTACATCAAAGATTCTTTTGATTTTTTGGAAAAAATTAAATCAGTTATTTGGAATGAGAACATGTTTTGGATTACTTTAGATGTGAAGAGTCTTTATACGAACATCCAACATAAATTTGGCTTAGAAGCTGTGTTTAACAGCATGGGAGACTCACCCCACACACATTATATATTAGATCTTGTACAATTTTGCTTAGAAAATAACTATTTTTATTTTGATAATCTAATTTTCTATCAAAAACAAGGAACAGCAATGGGTGCACCATTTGCCCCAATGTATGCGAATATATTTATGGGTTTGGTAGAGAATGAATGTATCTATAAGAATGATTTTGTAAAGAAACATGTGAAACTGTATTACAGATACATAGATGATTTGATATTTTTGTGTGAGGGGGGATATGATGACATACAGAATTTTGTACAGGAAATCCAAATCAATAGATTTAAAATTAATTTTGATGGGTTACAATATGGGCAGTCAGTAAACTTTCTAGATATTAACTTACAAGGTACTGTTGGTTTGCCTATAATTACAAGTTTATACAGGAAATTTGGGGACCCACATGATTTTTTACAAGCAACTAGCTGTCATCCTGCACACATTATTAGAGCATTGCCATATGGTGAATTTTTAAGAATTTCTAGGTTATGTCGTAATGATGAAGTGTTTTATAAGGAAATTCAAACAACTAAAAGGATGTATTGAACAGAAATTATGATAGTAAATTAGTGGATGCTGATATAGAAAAAATCATAAATATGAGATATGATGGGTACAATAAGAAAAAGATTATTAATAGTTATACAATCAATAGAGAAAGTCAGGTGGATAATAATTTATTTGTAGTGTCCACATACAATGTATGTAGTGATATGATAAAACATAAAATATTGCATTTTTGGGAGTTTTTAGAGAATTATGATGAATTAAGTAATTTAAAAACGAAAAAATTAATTTTTTCCTATAAAAGAGGTAAGAATATTAAGGATATGGTGGTACGAACAAATTTTTTTAATCCAGGGAATAAAATACCACCTCAACCATCTAGTATAGATACTTTCCCATGTAGGAAATGTCAGGCTTGCCCATTTGTATATAGAACTTTTTCTAATATTAATAATTTACCATTTTATTCAAGTGGTTCATACACTTGTAGAACTAATAGGGTGGTTTATGCAATCACATGTGGATGCCATAAGTTCTATATAGGGCAAACTAAAAGAATGTTTAAAGTCAGGCTGTTAGAACATCTTAGGGACATAAAAAATAAAAAAATGGAGAGCCCTTTGACTCAACATTTTTATGAATTTCATAATGGTAGCACTGACACTTTAAAAGCAACTATTTTACAACAGATAGCAAAGTTAGAGTCTGATGTTGCAGTTGTGGCAAAACTACTTTTAAAGTATGAAACTGTTTTTATTTTAAAGTTTGGCACTTTATTACCTAGAGGCTTAAACACAGAATGCTGTTGGAAAAATGTGATTTAATTGAGTAATTTTATTATTTAATTGTATAATAGTTTTATTGATTGATTGGTGTGACTATATATATTGTGCTATGTTACTGAAACTTTACTCCTTGAAGGCTTACAGTGGCCGAGGCGCTAGAGTTTGAAGACAATAAACCTGTTTTGGATCCTGGTTGGTGTTTCTGTGTCGTGCTGAATACATTCAATTCTCACAGGGTAAACAAATATATCTCTACAAAACAATACTGGAATGAAATGCTGCATACTACAGGGGGAAAGGGCACTCATTCAATGTTATACTAATTGCGTAAACAGTACTGCAGAAGAATCTGAAATAAAACTATGGAAGGAAAATATATTAGCCTGCATCAATGATTCAGTAATTATTAAAAGACAACCTTGGCTTTTTATTGTCATCAAGTAATTAGGGTACCATCAACATGTACTGTAGTGAGAAAAAAATACCAGAAAATAGTAATACATTTTAAAGTCTCAGTAAATGTTTAATTAGCAGGCTTCAGTTTGATATTAATGTCACTAAGTTTGTAAACTGGACTAAGTGTACATTACACCCCATGTATGTACAAATGCAAAAAATTCTGTGCAAGCAAAACTAATAGTAAATAATAAAGGTTTACTATCAAATGACGGAAAATCAAAAGACTGAATCCCAAAAAGACTGAAAATTCAAAACACTGAATGATGGAATTTGCCCCTTCTCCACTGTTGTGCGATCTTGGAGTTGGTATATGTAGTTATCAGGGGGTGTGGGGGGCAGAGCCCCCACATGAGAGGAGCCAGGGTGGCTTGCCTCTTGCATTAAAAATGTATTCAGTATTTTGAATGTTCAGTCTTTTTGGGATTCAGTCTTTTGATTTTCAGTCATTTGATAATAAACCAATAATAAATATGCTTGGTATATGCTGTAGAGCAAATAGTTTAATATGTAAAAAGCATTCTCCTGTGTATAAACCATGATTTTACAACACTCTGTAAATCTGTGTAAATAGACAATTTTGCTTTCAAATTTTAAAATGTTCACAGAGATTGCTCCTCATTTTGTTTGCATTGTATGCATTTTTTCTAAGCAAACACCCTTTGTGGGATGTCTTAGTAATATCACTCATTTAGTGTGACATAACAAAAGCTTAGATGTTTACTCCAGAAAATAAAATGTCTGTGTTTTTAAAATAAAATCCTCAGTATGTTTCTAAACTCTTTGTATGAGGTAATTAACAAAAGTAAACAGTTAATTCAGCAGTTAAAAAAAATAAGTTAATCAAGTTAGCGAAAAAAAAAAAAAAAGAAGAAGCAGATGCAGCACATAATTAGCAAAATATTTTGCAGGATGGTCTGCAAAAGAAACGGTTGTTAAACTGGATTATACACCCAATTCTAGTAGTAATGTTTGTTATACTAACTGTGTAAAACTGTGTTTTGACTGGTTGCATCAAAAAAACTAAAGGTTTTGTTTTCTAATATGTTTTTCATAAAGCATGATGATCTGATCAAAAATGAGTATCAATATAAACTGTTTTGTGTGTTTTAAAACAAAAAGGGAGAACTGTTAGATATGTATATATTTACACACTTATAACAGTGCATGTACACTTCTGCTTCTTAGAATATATAGTAAAATATAGACATTTAACTGCATGTACATTTCTGTTTGATAGCATATATGCACAAAAGGGTTAAACTGAGCTTAGTTAGAAATATGCATGGTTCGGCATCCAACTGTGTGTGTAATACAGAATATTCTCTGCCTGGTACAACTTTCAAGGAGAATTGCAGATAAGAAACCCAGGTGCAGGAATGAACAATTCCTTACCGGTTGGAAACAGAAACAATTTCCTACCAGGAATGACTCCCTAAAAGTTTAAGAATTCACCTTGAAGCAAAACAAAATGCAGCTTATCAACAGACTGTATAACATCAGGTAAATAACAAAGTACTGACTTTGAAAACATCAAGCAAATTCCAAAGACTGCTTTCATGAAAAAGAGTATAAAAAGAACAGTGACTGAATGGTGTAGTAGTTCTGATTTTTGTTAGATCTGGTACATGTAGGAACATGTTTATTCTGAGGTAACTGGAGAATAAAAGCTATCATTTATACATGCCTTGAAAAGCAAAACTTGGTGCATTCATATTGTAAAATGTGACAGTATCATATGTGTTGTCTGTTACATAGACAAGTTATTTTATTAATAACTGCGCAAAAGTTAATACAGTACTGAAAAAGTTTATGGTCTGCAAAGTTCATTGCATTAATCAGAATTTGGTTTCAGCAAGCAGCAGCACCTTCATCTTTATCATAGATAAGTTTTATATGAGATGAAATTGGAGAGTGGGAAGTATTACATTTATGGAAGGATCATATAACTATGAAGAACTTCTATACAAAACTGGTCTCTGTGGTGGATTGAATTTAAAAAGAAGTATAAAAAGTGTTTTTTTTTTTCAGAGGCAGGATGATGTAAGAAAGGAAGACAAAATGAAGTGCAGGAAAATTCATTTAACTGTATCAAAAATTTAGAGAATAATACTAGAGAGTATTGCAATATGGAAAAAGGAAATATATAACAGCAATTGAGAAGGAGGTAGCTGCATATCTGTGTAAAACAGTAAAGGAGGATATTAGTATAATGAGAGAAATAAAAAATGTAAAAGAAGAGATAAAAAGAACACAAGAGCAAATTATGAGTATTGTAGTACAGCATATGGAAAATAAGAGAGAATGGAAAGTGAAGAAATTTCCAGAATGAGTTGAGGAAGAATGTGAAAAAGCAATTAATATTAGTGAATTGGACAAAGTGCTTAATATTTATTCAGTATCAGGCCCAGATGATACAGATTATGGAATGTACAAGAAATTAATGGACTGGCAAGCAGGGAACTTTGTAAATGCACTGAATGAATGGTTGATAGAAGGTTTAGCTTATAAAGAATTATGTAGTAGGATTTTTAAAATTATATGGAATAAAGATGAGAAGAAAGAAATAAAAATTGGAGACCCATCACACTAAGTAACACGGATTATAAATGTTTATGGGAATAATACAGAGGAGAATGGAAGAAAGGATTGGGGCTATTATGGAAAAAAGTATATATGGTATAAAAGGGAAGGTATGTTAAGAATCGTTGTGGGTTGAGAGAGATTTTCTGGATGATGTTATAAGTAAAAGGGAGGATGCAAAACTTATGGTAGGTAATATTACTAAGGCATTTGGTACTGTAGGACATGACAGTTTGTGGGATATTATGGAGAAGTATGGAATAGAGTTAGGAGAGTAAGTCAGCATATCAAAATAGTAGTGTGAGAGTATTTGTGAATGGGTGGCTGGTTGAGTAAAGCAATATACATGAAGTATGGTGTAAGACAAGGATGTCCTATGAGGCAATACACATGAAGTGTGATGTAAGACAAGTATGTCCTGTAAGGCAATATACATCAAGTATGATGTAAGACAAGGATGTCCTATGAGTGGAGTACTGTTTGCATTACTGATGAATGTGTTAGTGAGTGACGCAGCTCATAAAATGAAAGGTGTAGATTGTGATGCAAAAGGAGGTAGTGACACTGATGGTTTTGACATAAGCAGACACTATAGTTGTAGTTGCTAAGGACAAAATATGGGTGAGGTATGTGTTAGTTTCTCTGAATGGATGTTTAAAGGAATTGGGAATCCATCCATCCATCCATCCATCCATCCATCCATCCATCCATCCATCCATCCATCCATCCATCCACAATCCCTTTTCCTTGAATAAAAATGAAAGTAAGGGTTGACTGATGTGGTGAAAATTTGGGGGGTGTATTTTTCAATGAATGAAGTGTCTTTGCTAGGAATAAAATTTAAGAAAAATTATGTAGTTATGATGCAATGGGAAAGGTTGAGAAAAGAAATAAAGAATGTCTTCTGTGGAGGTTGTGAAGATTAAAACTCAGGATTAAGGTTTATCTAGTGAATTCTGTATTAATGGGGAAAATAACATACATATAAAATGTTTGTATTATCCCAGGAAAATATGAAAAGGAAATTGTGAAATTGGTATTTTCTTTCATATGGGGTTCAAGATGAAACCCACTGAAAAGATGTGTGTGTGTTGTATATCAATGAAGATGAAATGGGATTGATATTACTAAATCCAGTTGATTATTCTGCTTCTTTAAACTTGTACAGAGTATTAAAATGGGTAAAGGAAGAGAATGAGAATTTAATAGTAAGAATGTTTAACTAGTAGTATAAAAAATTCTGGGAGATGATGAGAATTAGACAGGTATGGAAATAAGGTACATAAGGAAAGCAGCTGGTGGAATGCAGACATCCAGGAAGTCATCAAAAGAAAGAAGGAGTGTAGGAAGAAAGTGGGAGATAGAAAAGACTGACCAGGCTAGGAAGGACTACTGGCTGGCTAACAAAGAAGCTAAGAAAGAAGTTGCAAAAGCAAAGAATAGGGCATCAGGGGGCACTCTAACAACTTCTGGAAAGTGACTCAGTAAGTGGCACAAATAAACTATATCAAGTTACAAGGCAAAAACAGAAAGTTAAAGAAGATAGTCAGACACCCTTCATAAGGGATGCCAGGCATAGCCTGCTCATCAGTCCACAGGACATCAAAGGCAGATGGAAGAGTATTTCCAGCAGCATATGAATGAAGAAAACCCCACAAAAGCTGTACTGCCCCAGAAACAGCCTATGATGAGAAAAGAAGAGGAGCCCAGCCTAGAAGTCGTAAGAACAGTACTAAGGAAAATGAAGTCAGGAAAGCAATAGGCTCAGATGAGGTCACAGCAGACATGATAAAGATGCTGAGTAAGATAGGGGAGAAATGGCTCCTGAGGGTACTCATAGCAATGTGTAGAGAAAGGTGTATCCCAGATGAATGGAGAATAAGCATACTTGTGCCAGTGTACAAGAACAAAGGGGACATCCACAACTGTGGGCAGTACAGAGGCATCAAACTCCTATCACATTGCATGAAAGTTCTGGAGAGGTGATTGATAAATGGATATGCAGAGTAGTAGAATGTAAGATGGGAGATGAGCAGTTTGGATTCAGATCAGGATGCAGCACAATTGACCTGATGTTTGCAGTGAGACAGATACTTGAGAAGAAGATAGAGATGAGGACAGAGTCCAACTGGCCATTCCTAGACTTGGAGAAAGCATATGACAATGTCCCAAGAAAGCTGATCTGGCCAGTTCTGTGGTGGTTTGAAGTCCCAGAAATATTGGTGGAATTAGTGGAGGCTATGTGCAAGGACCCAATGACTCAAGTATGAACAGTGTTCGGCCTCACAGAGGGGTCTCATTGGGAGTGGGTTTACACCAAGGTTCAGCTCTGAGCCCACTGCTGTTCATACTAGTGATGGACTACATTAGCAAACAGGTCTGCAGATGATGTGGCATTACAGGCAGACTCTGAGCTAGAACTTCAGCAAAGGATAGGAGAATGGAATGCAAAACTGAAGGCACATGGGATGAAACTAAGCACAGATAAGACAGTGGTAATGGCAGCAAACTGGGGAAATCAGATGAAGCTGAGAATAGAGATAGAAGGGAAGATAGTGGAAAAGGTAAACGGCTTCAAGTATCTGGGAGGGGTGGTTGAGGAGAAGGGAAGTCTGAATGAAGAGGTCAAAGCTATAATCAGAGGGGCTGCAGCCAACTGGCATAGAGTGTCAGGTGTGGTTTATGACAGAAGATTGCCAAAGAAGCTGAAAAGTAAGGTGTACAAGATAGTGATGTGAATAGTAGTACTGTATGGTACAGAAACCTGTGCAGTAAAGGCAGAACAGTTGAAGAAAGTAGAGGTGATGGAAATGAAGTGCCTGAGAAGGGTGGTAGGATGCACACTGTGGGACAGACAAAGAAATAAGGACATACAAGCAGAAGCCATGGTAACTCCAATTGCAGAAAAGGTCAAAGAGAACAGACTACAGTGGTTTGGACACATGCAGAAAAGCAGAAGACAATCTGGTGAGGAAGATTTGAGACAGACAGGAAGAAGGTAAGACGAAGTGAGGACATCCAGCAAAGAGGTGGATGGATTGTGTGAAAAAGATCTGTGACAGTCAGGCATGAGTGTTTAAGAAGGCAGGAATGTGGCACTGAATCGAGAGAGTTGGTGACAGTTAACATGATACCCCGACCTGATGTAGAAAAAAATGGGAAAAAGGGAGCTGATAATGATGATGGTGATGATGATGAGAATAAGAAAAAAAGGAAAAGGTTTATGTGAATGAAGAAATTAAAATTGTCAAGAAAAATATCAACATAAAAAATAAAAATATTGATTGTATAGAGAAAGATAGAACACTGTGTAGTAATGTGATGAAACAATATTATGTAAATCCACTGGAAGATTTACAGAATAAGTGATCAAAGTCATTAAAGTAAGGAAAACGTGGCATGCCAAGATAACAGAGTGTCAAAATTTACTTTGGATACTAGTAATAAATAAGATATCAGTAAAGGAGAATGTTGTTGTTGTTGTGTCTTTCGGCTTTTCCCGGTTAGGGGTCGCCACAGCGGAACTCCAGTCCGCTAATGATTGGCAGTAGATTTTTACGTGCCGAGTTGCCAGCTCTGAACCACAACCTTCAATGAAGGTACGTCCATTCACGCATGTCTCCACACAGAAGACGCTTTAGCTGAGAATCGAACAGGACAACGTCATACTGTGAGGCGACATATTCCATTCAATAAGAAAGTTGAAAGAGTGTGTTTATTTTGTGGTTAGGAAGAAAGAAGAGAGCAATTTTTTGCAAAGTAAATGAGCAATGAAAGTCTGAAAAAATTGTGTGAAGACATTTTTTGATAATATTAATGGCATAAACAATATGACTATGACTTTGTATTTATGTTAGAAGTATAACAAAGAATATGTGAGAAGGGCAGATAATAATTTATTTTATGTAATATGGGTTATTTGGAAAGAAAGACTGAATGAAATTTTGTTTAATAGGGAATGGATTTTGGCTGATATAGTATGAAAAATCAGATTATGGTTGTGGGATCAGGGTTGGGGGTTGGCATAATGGTTAAGATGTTTACCTCCCAGACAAAAAATACAGGGTTTGATTCTCACTAATGGAAACTGGCTAGGCTTAAAATGATCCACATTGAAGGAGTGGGAGTCAGTTATTAAAGAACAACAATGAGAATTTAGAAATGAGTGCATATACTGACCAAGGCTCTTGCCTCCCCCATTTTGCCTTTTTTTAGGCTATGTCCAAAGACAAATCTTCCAACATAAAAGATCTGTCAAAAGGCAAATTGAAGGTCATGCTGCTTAACATTAGGAGCCTTAATATGAAAATGCACATCAATGGAGGCTCTTCTCGCACTGGAAGATGCAGATATCTGTGCTGTCACGGAAATTTGGCTCAGGGCTGTGGAGAGCACCCCTGCTTTACCAGGCTATACCTCATTCCACACATTCTGACCCCAAAATGAAGTTGAGAAGGCTAAGGGTGGTGGAGTCTCTATCTTCATTAAGACAGGCACACCTCCAGACTGGTTTGCCAGATTGACACACTGGAATTATTCCAGGTGCAACTGACAGTTGGCAACACACCCATCCAAGTTATAGCCAGCTATAGACCCCCCCTACATGATGCAGGGCATCCACTCCTCCTACCTGGACCTACTTGACTCCATCAAGCTACCCCCTAACACCCTGATCCTTGGTGACTTCAACTATCCCACCATAGACTGGGCAAACTATTCCTGCACTAATGGGCTCATTCAACGATTCTTTGACTTCATCAGTTTTAATGCACTAGACCAGCTTGTCTCATCCCCCACAAGGGGAGATAATATTCTGGCCTTGGTTCTCACCAACATGGGTGACCCTTGAATGACTCCCATAACATGTTCTTCCCTGGTGAGATCAGATCATTGGTCTGTCTCATTCGAAGTTTCTATCCCACCCTCCCCCTGATGTAACCAGGCTAAAAAAACTTCTCAAAAGCTGACTATAACCTCCTAAGGAAGGGTATCACTAGCTTCACACCACCACCCCCCTCAGAGGATGCAGACAAAAAACAAGGTTTCCACATCTATAACTTCACTGACATGACAATTTGCGATGTCCATTTTGAGTTGTTCAGTAAGGCTATTAATTTTGTACCTACTTTTAAACTTGACACTACACAAGTATTGATTGATTTAAAACTTTATACAAGACAACTGAATTTAAAAATGTTTTTTCTAACAACAATAGAAACAACATGGAACTTAATTTAGGTTTACCCTTTAAGAGAAGAAGCACATTCATTCCTCCACAACATCCTGAAGTTTTCACTTTAGAGAGACATGTTGAAAACGAGTTTAGGAAAATTTTAAAACAAGATAGACAGGGTATGGATAACCTCACCAAAGAGCAAAGATTGATTTTAAAAGACCTGAAACAAAATAAAGAATACAGGTTTATGAAACCAGACAAGGGTGGGGGAATGGTAATTATGACCAAGATTGATTATAGTACTAGAATGGACAATATTTTAAACAATGAGGTGACCTACCACAGGGTTTCTATTAATGAAGTCAAAAAAGCCTATGTGAAGATTGATTTGTTTTTACAAGATGCACTTTTTCAAGGTTCAATAAACGAGGCAGAATTTGATTATTTAACGGTAAAATTTCCAATTTATCCTGTCATCTTTGGGATACCTAAAGTCCACAAAGAAATTAGCAATCCTCCATTTAGACCAATAGTAGTGGCAAGAGGTTCCAAGACAGAAACTTTGGCCTCTTTTGTGGACATTTGGCCAAAGGTAGCAGTTGACTAAGCTCAGCATATATTAAGAGACTCATGGCACTGCCTCGGGAGGCTAAGGCAAATTGAAAGCAATGCCAGTTATTTGTTTTTGACAGTAGACATTGTCAACTTGTTCACTGTCATTCCCCCATGAACAAGGATTGGCTATGTTCTATGAAAGTTTAACAAAAAGTAAAATGATAGATAAAACTAAAATAAACTTGTTTGACAATGGAAATTATACTTAAAAACAACTTCCTTTGTTTTGATGGAGAAATTTACCAGCAGTTAAATGGTGTAGCAATGGGGGCCAAATGTGCCTCTGTTTTCTCAAACTTGGTGTTACTTGCTTGGGAGAATCTCTTTATATTTCTCTCTAAATATAAAGACAACATTCTATTATGCAACAGATTTTTAGATGATGTACTTATTTTGTGGAGGGGTGACGTGACTACTATAGTTGAGTTCATGGAGTATATTAATGCTACAACGGATTTCTTTAAGTTTAGTCATACCTGGCACAAGGAAGAGATTACTTTTTTGGACATTACAATCAAGAAAAGAACACAAGGTCTCAGTAGTAACATCTATAGAAAGGAGACATACTCGAACTCACGGTTACATTTTCACAATTGTCACCCCTTCCACCAAAGAAAAGGCATCATTAAAAGGCAGATGGTGAGAACTTCCAGTTTGGTTAGTGACAACTTAACATTCAAAGAAGAACTATTCACATTGATTGGAATGTTCTTAGATGGGGGTTACCCCTTAAAAATGCTTTTAAAAATTAAAAAGGAGGTGTTGAGTAAGAGAGAAACAACTCATACACCGATTTTGATTAATGAAACATCAGTCACTACAAACAAAGTAAACGTAGAAAAAACAGGGGTGCTGTTTGTTTTGAAATACAATGATAGGACTAATGAGCTTGTCTCTTGTTTAAAGAATGGATGGCAATAAGAAATTTTAGGAGGGGTGCCTCAGATTGTGTATAGTAGAGGGAAGAAATTAAAAAGCATCCTGGAAAATGAAGACACTACGAACGTGAGGACGGCTTTATTGATGAGTAAATGTGGCATGTGTAGATTTTGTAGGTACATCAATGATGGCCCTTACTTATGTGTGAAAGATTAAAAGTACACTATCCCTTGTCCAGGGAAGTGTAACTGTAACAGTAGGCACATTGTGTATGTTGCATCTTGTACATCCTGCAACGGTTTCTACGTAGGTAAAACTATTTGTAGGCTCCGGGACAGGATATGTGAACATGTGAGAAGTATCAATAAAAAGGATGAGCATAATGCTTTATACTTGCACACAAAAAATTGTAGCAATTTTAAAAAAAAATTATTTTTCATTATTGACCGTGTTGGCAATAGTGAAAGAGGGGGTGATATTAACAACAAAGTTGCTGCCTTGGAAACTACCTGGCAAATCAGGTTAAATGCCCTTCAAAGCCCCAGTCTGAATGATGGTGTCTACTTGATGCCGATTTTAAAGTTAAAGGCAAATAAGATTTAAATAAAACACAATACTATGGTCACATATGTACACAGAGACTGTTTTAAGCTTTGGTTTTAACTGTTATAACAGTGTGATATATATTTTTTGTAAAGTAGCTCCTTCAGAACAATGTGGTTAATTTATCAATTAAGTAAGGATACTTTTAATTTATCAATTAAGTAAGCATACTTTTTGATTGGTTTCTGCAACACATGGTTTTATTATTTAAATGTATAAGTGTGGATACCAAATAACTCTGAAGAAGCCAGTAATTGGCTGGTGAAAGCACTTAGTTATTTCAATCTGTGTTCATTAAAGCAAATTTACATTAGTCCTTGGTGGCCTTTTTTATTATTTAATAAAACGCACATCCTTCTGTAAAAAAAGCACACACACACCTGGGAGAGGCTGGGACAGGTTTACTAGCTATGCCCCCATCTGCCCAGACTATAAGGTTGTTACCACTGACACAAGTCAACTCCTTATTAGCTGTTTTAAGGCCCTTAACAAAGGGTGTCCAATCTTACTATGTAATATTCCTATTAATACAAATGGTAGTTTGACCAAGAGCAAAGCTACTGAGTGGCCCACACAGTCTCACCAAGTAAATATGCAAGTACTCTCAAAACTTATATATCACTACACAGATCCGCCACAATGAAAGGTTTAAATATGTTTAATAATAATTAATAAAAAAATAAGAAAATACTCAGTATATATTCACAGTGACATCAGTATTCAAAACCACAGGAAATATTTAAAACAACACTGAAGTACAGGCTCAAATAAATAAAGAAACATGTCTAAACTAAGCTTCATTATATTCCTGACTGAATCTAAGAGAATTATACTATTCCATAGAAACTAACTCCATTATAGCAAGGCAGATGTGTGGTGAATGGTTCCTGTTGTTGCCAAGTCCAAGACAGAATACAGAATGCTCTGTCTCACTAACAGACTTCTCAAATTAATACCTCAAATATTACTGCTGAGATAGCTTGCAGAATAACATAATTTCTTGTCATCTGACTCTATCCCAGGTGAAACCCCCACTGCTGGGAGCTGACAGTATTTCACATCTACCTGTGAAAATACATAGACCTCAAATATTTGGCAGACGCTGGGAGTCATAAAACAATTACATTCCTCTACACTTTAAGACTAGTAATTATTTAATTAAAGACAATACAGAAAGCTTCTCAGCACAGACTCTGTGTCTCTAGCTCATTGAAAACTGAAAGATACCATATTTTATTGCGTATCCATAAAGTAGTTTAATTTCAGCTATTTTCTGAAGTTAACCTCCTGTATTACAGTTTCCACTGTTAAAATATATACATTAAAACAGTTACAATAGTGCATGCACATTTCTGTTCTATCCCAGTAGGGCACACTGTGGTTACATTTCAAACAGCACTTTGCAAAAACCTTTTCAGCACACACTTCTATACCAGCAGTTTGATATACACATGAGATAAAGTTCTAATACATTTGTAACACAAGCATCTTATATAAATCATGTTGATATTCACAATTGACATATAATTGTTTACAAAATTTCAGATAGCTGTGCTGGCAATATCCCCCTTTGTCACAAGGCTATGTTAAAGTTTATACTAGATGTATATAGTTGGGGTGTGAGCAGTATTATAAAATAAAATATATAGCTGGAAGATGCTAGTAAAACTTCCAGTGCTGGTAAAGACTGGTTGTGGGATATAGAGTTCTGAATGAAGAGAAATTGTTGGTTATGTGGCAAGGTGAAATGACAGTTGCATTTATCCTGGAAATGTATAGGAACAGATCCATTGATTTGATAGATGAAGTTGTAGTTTTGTTTTCAATGTCTGCATTACTAATGGATTTCAGTGGTACTGGGATGTGGTTCCATAATATTTATTTTGTTATAACTGCCAGTAGCCCTCTCTCTAAAGTCAGTGTCACTTCCCTATTTTAGCAGTGCCATATGGTTAACTGGGTCTACTTCACTTGACCTAAAACCCATTTGACTGACACTCATTTAACCGACACCCAATAGACCTAAATTTCATTTGACCTAATACTCATTTGACTGACTCCCATTTCACAGACAGCTTACAATGCTGAATTTCAACATACTAAATCTTAAACCATCGACAAGCACACTTAGAATACCAATAACTAACCCTTTCCAGAACTTAAAAACCACTTACTAACCCTCTTAACAGAATCAGGACAATGTACAACCAAACTAGGTGGGGGGGGGCTGTGCTTACCCCCTCTCAATTATATATACTAACTCCAGGATCACACTATAGTAGGGAAAAGGGCATATACCTTTAACTTGCCTTACAGTACTCTACACGCTGACACTACTGCTAGGAATGCACAAAACATTTTCCAAATTACTTTAGATACTTCCCATAAAAATGTAAATAGAAAAACCCACATTTAGAAACACTACAACACTACTTTCTACATGACTATCAGAATTCTAACAGTCAGCAGTATAAGCTACAGTAATTCTTTTTATCACAAGCAAGTCACAGGTGAAGTTAAACCCACAACAAGTCTGAAAATGTTGGTGAAATGGGAGACAGTCAAATGAAATTTAGGTCAAATGAGTGTCAGTCAAATGGGTTTTAGGTCAAGTGAAGTAGACCTGGTTAACCATATCAAAATCATGCTATAGGTCCACTAAGAGAACTCTTTCAGGTGACTGTTATCCATATCATTATAAAAAATAATTTTTCATAACAAAGTTGTGAAAGTACCATACTCTGAGCAAAAACAATGCCAGCAATAGGGAAGAATTACATTTTGTTAATGAACTTTAACAGATTGGCAGACTGCATTCCAATACATTTTGCAAATATGACCAAGCTAAAATGGGTCTAGAGTCAGAAAAGAAAACTTGAGGTTGGATGTTTAAGGGAGAAGTGGAATAACAGCATGTTTTCAGGAAGAAGGAATGACTCAATATTTGAAGGTGTAGATAGAGAAGTCAAGTGGATGGGGCAGAACGTCCAAGCTCCTATTTTGGAAAGTCACTAGATTGAGTAGCAAATTGTGGGATAAAAATGTTATGTCTTTTAAGGTAAGTCGTGAGATTGTGAATTCACAAGTATGCTGTTAAAGGAAAATGAAACTTCATTGTTATAAAATTATGATATTTATTTTGTATTCAACACATATATTACTTCAAGATGCAAAGGAAAATTAGAAAAATAAAAGAAGGGGGATATGCCAGATAAAGTAAATGAAAGTAATATTGTGAATTATAGAAAACAGAAATTCATTGTAGCAGGTAACTTGAAAACTCAAATAGGACATCCTTTATATTTTTCTGGGCACTTAACAAAAAATCAGAAGATATTTTTTTTAAGATAACCAGATAAATAAAACAACCTGAATTATTCAAGCCTGTTGAAAAATATTATTTAATAATCTTAAAAAGAAGATGTTGCAAGTTAAATGAAGAGTTATGTATATTTCTAGTAATTCGTGTTCCACCACAGACAGCCATAGACAATGCTATTCCAGAGAAATGGGGAGGAAAAAATTAATTGATGTCAAACCAAAATGCTTAAAATATATCCTCAATGCACAGTCCAATAAAATTGGTACATTCACAAAATAGTCGATATACATACTGTGATGATGTAAAACAAAAAAAAATGTTAAATTAACTATAGAGAGTTAATGGGAAAATGTGATGTGATATAATGACTTACAAGGGAAGAAAAACAGATAATAAAGTCTTATAAGGAGTATAAAATTTTCAAGAAATAATGTATTAAAACTTTGAAAGTTCAATTAAAAAACCTAGGACTTGGAAGCATTGAAAGTTTTTGTTAAGGATAAAAAAATAACTTAAAAAAAGCTCATGTTCAGAATAAGTGGAAATAGATGTCTGCTATAGAGACCGATTATAACAAGAACATTTGGAGTCTGATGGTAAGTTGCCACTGGGAAATATTACAGTTAGAAGACGATCAAAGATGTGATCATTAATAAAGTAAAAGTGCTTTACAAGAAAGTGTACGGAGAACTTGACCTTCCAGTTTAAAGAGCATTGAAAACATGGATTTCCCAAAGGACTGGAAAGTAGAAATTTTGGTTCCTATCTTTAAAAAAAATGTAGTGAAAGTACCCAAATGATGTACCATCTAATTGTATTGTTGGATACATCCCTGAAAATATTTTTTTTCATTAATACTGGAGCAGCTGAAATCAGACTCTGAAAAGACAGGTGTCCCAAAGTTGCAATTAACATATATTGAAAATAAGTAATTCATGCACACGTGTTATTTGTGGTACCATCCATCAATACACACTCTCTTTTCCCATTTTTGCACATCGGATTGGGGTGTCACTTCAACATAGACAATCATCTAGAGCCAAGTTTCACACTGCTGGGTGGCTAACCCTGCCATGGCTGTTCTTCTATAACACACACTCACATGCCCACTCAACTATGGCCAATTTAGAGTGTTCAGTGTACCTACTGCATATCTTTGGAATGTGGAAGGAAACTGGAGCACCCAGAGGGAAACCACACAAACACAGGGAGGACTTGAAGACTCTACAGAGAAAGTACCTCAGCCAAGACTTGAACCAGCTAATCTCTTGCCGTGAGACAATAATGCTATCTACTGCAACACTGTACTACCCTCTTTTTACTTATGTGGCTGGGAGAATACTGTGATTAAAAATGTGGTTTCCCTAGGGTGAAGCTCTTCCATTGCATACTTTGTTTCAGTTGACCCCTGTGATTTGTGGTGTCACTTGATCAAAAATATCCAAGTATAATAAGTATATTCACTACATACATTGACCTAGAACCATATTTTGAGTAACATAGAAAGAGTTAAATTATGATAAATATTGACTGAAACTGGGGGCATTACAAGGACCTGATAATTGAAATTTGGGCACTGTATAAAGGAAATCAGGTTGTTGTACAAACATCTACAAAAGATCATCTAGACAAAGCCTTTCCTAGATATAAAGGAAGGAGACATTGACACATGTAAGCACGTTTATTATTAATTATATATGTGGATGAGGTTAATACAGATGCCAAACTTATAAAATTAATAGTTTCTAGCAATCACTTACATAGATGTCTTAGTAATATTATCAGTAAGAGCTCATTGTATGAAAGAACAATTAAACATTTTTTGAGAAAGTAACATTAGGATTTGGACTAAAAAACAGCTACATGGAAAGTAAGTTTAAAATATTTAGTAAAGAAAAAAGTAAGATAACACGATTTCTTACAATATTTGAAAAATTGAATGGACAGAGATTTATAAACATCTATGAACGATGTCATCTACAAACAGATCAAGGAAAGCAGAAATACAGTATTAAAGGTACAGAAATACACAGAAAGCAATACAAGCAATATATACATTTGACAAAAATTGAGTATGAGACAAATTTCAGAATGATTAACTATGGGAAGGCCAAATTTGGACAGAGTTAAGTATTTTTCTTTCCCCTTGATGTTTTGATTATGTGGCCTGTTCATATGTATACAGTTTGTAAATAGATTATCAGTCTTTGAACTACTGTTAAATGCTGTGTAAAAGTATAGTATGGAACATTTAATTGGATTTTCCTTATTGTCAGCACCATTGCATTAATTGAAGTAAGAAATTTGTTAAAATTATTTACAAGAGATCTGAACTTTGTAACAACTAATGGTGTAGTTTCACTGTAGGCACTAAAAACTGATCCTTTTGGATTGTACAAGTTCTATACATAAACATGACATAAATATGCTTGTGCTTAAAAAGTACAAACATTATAGTGTCACATCTCTTAAAGCTGTAGCTAAAACCTAATCCTATTTGATTAGAAGTTTAGTACATTATGGAGATGAGCTTTACTACATATGATGTCAGTTCATCCACTTTATCTAAGGAATGAACCTGAGTTGACAAATGTGAAGACAATTGTAGATGTTACTATAATTGCAAATTGTTTCATATTTAAGCAATTGCCCAGAAGTGAAATATTAAAAGTGTCATTGAAAGAAAAAGAAAATTAGCAAAGCAAAAGTGGATATGCAATACCTATACCAAAATCATTCAATCAAGCCTTAAATAGATACGACTCACATTACTTAAAATATCTGGAATAAATTAAAGCTTATTTTCTACACTTAAATCAAATGATTAAGAAGTTGTAATTTGTAAGAAATTAAATCAAATGATAAAAAAGTTGTAATTTGTAAGAAAAAGCAGATGTAAATTTATATGCAAACTGATCTCATATTTCCTGCTTCCTCAAAGAAGGACAGCCACAGGGAAGGGAGCCCTACTCCCACAATTAGAAAACAGACTCCCTATCATAACTAAAGCCTCAAAAACTTCCCCAGCTACAAATCTCTTCAGATAATGTATGCTTATTTATAACCCATGCAACTCAAAGGGAACATCACCATTCCTTAATATCAAAAGAAAATGACTCCCACCCAAACACAGAACCACCCTTCTAATAGAACCTTTTGTCTACCAAATAATGTATACTCATTTCTCTTTTTCCCCTGGTAGACTAATAGAGAGAACTACCCATTATATCTTGGGATCCCTTAATCCATCTGCTCCTAACCCACATTCCATAAAACTAAGCTGTGATACATTTACCACTCTCTCCTTATACATGCTCCTAAAATGTGAAAATCCCTCCTATCTAGCATAAAATGCATTCCCACCTACTCAAAATTCCATACAGTACTAACATTCACCTATTTAAAAATGCACAATGTAAATGTTTCCTGAATAGAGGAATCAACTAAAGCAACAGAAAGCAGTCCAGTCATATGCTACAGCTAAAAAAGGCCCTGCTGTCATGACACAGTATTTCATGATTCAGAGATATGTGAGCCACCCATGATGAGGAAGGACCTCATTATCAGCTAATTTGCATGTCTCTGAATTGCAGTTACTACAGAGATGTGCAAATCATTGCTAATCTGTGCATTGTTGAAGTAAACTGCTATTCATACAGGCACTGGCGGTCACTCTCCTGGGTCTATTTTAATTGATCTAAACTTTTAAATTGTCGAAATTCATATGGTCGAGACCATAAGCTCAACAATTTAAAATACCAAAAAACAACTATGAAAAGAAACAGAGCTGCATGGAGATTGTAGTACAGTGGGGATTACATAATATGCCCTATTTCCCACTATAGTGTAATGTCAGAGTTAGTATATATATATATATATATATATATATATATATATATATATATATATATATATATATATATAATAGTTACTAGGGGGTGTGGGGGGCTTGCCCCCTGCTAAAATGTTGTTCCTTTTTTTATACTTGGTTTTCAATATTTAAACTGTCGATCATGTAGTCTTAACCTTTTGAATTTTGACAATTTAAAATTTCATCCAGCTAAAACAGATCCCCTCTCCCCCACACACACAAGTACATAAAACACAAATACGCACATACCACAGTCCTCATACCTGTCCCTGACCTATCTGCCCTGCTGTGGTTTCCACACACCCCCAATAAAAGCTGATGTGCCATTACGCCACATGTCTAGTAAGCCCTGTTGGCTAGTGTGTACCCACACTCCCCAATCGCTGTAATATTTTATGTGCCATTATGGCACAATTGTAGTTTCCCTGGTGGCAAGTGTTTCCCTACACCCTCAATCCCCATACAGTTGTACATGCAATATGCTGCTTAAAGTAGTGAAATCCTTGTTGTCTGTTGTTTCCCCCATCCCCTGATCCCTGTCCTGAAGTTGATGCCATTATGGCACTTAAAGTAGTGTAATCCCTGGTGTCAAGTGTTTTCCCCTCACCTCCATCCCCAGTCTCTGTCATGATATAGATGCCATTGTGGCACTTCAATGTTGAGTTATCCCAGGTGTCTAGTTACTCCTTCCACAGCCAATCCCTGTACCATGGTCAATGTAGGTAGTTAAACATGGTAATTTGGCTCTGCTCACTACTGTGATGTGGTGGGGTCCGATGTGCTTATCTACACGGCCAAGCAATTTTTTGAATTGATCAGTCTGTAGATGCCTTCCTGCAGGCAGTTCTGGTGGAGAGAGCACATGGCTAATTAGCATATTACTGTATGCCAAGCTGCCTCATTAGCATTCAGCACAGCCACAGAGCCAGCCCTATGCAATGTTACATTTCATGCTAGAGCACCATGCAGCGCCATGTTAGGGCTGCTGTTGAGTACCAAAAGGTTTCAGAAACATCCACTTGAAGGTGTGCACATTACACTACCTTAATGAATTCCCCATTCTGTTTTTTCATCAACTACAAGGCTGAAATGTTTAGAAGTAATATCATAATAGAGACTTTTGTGGAGTTTAAGTCAAGGTTACCAACGCAGTCTAGCCACATGGGAGGATCGTCCACCAGTAATTATGAAATGCAAAAATGTGTGCAGACATTTGAAACCCAGTACTTGAATATATTTGGTCTAAACTATGCAAAAAGTTTATTTGATAATAGTAGAGAAACTTGATCTGTTTTATTTAGAGCTAATGTCAATTCACAATGCTGTTAATGTCAATTTTTTTTGCAAAATAGAGAAAATTAAAAGTAAATGTTTTATAAATAAGAAATTTCCTTGTTAAATGCATTATGGATTTTAAATGTTATATTAAGACTGTGCTTTGGAATCTGAATTCACAGTATTTTAAATTACAAGTGATGAGAATTCTTAACAACAATGATGCTGAAACAGTATGCGACTCCCTCTGATGACCATAAAGTAAATACAGCATCAATAAAATGACTATGTACCACTACAGATGAAATAAAAGCTGAATTATATACTGCCTTTTCTTCTCACTCACACAGTACAATATTAGCATTGGTAGGTACTACTATAGTCCTCACTGCTTCTGATTTTCTTTGGTGAAAATACTGACCATCAAATAAAATGTAGTGGTTCTGAAGCACCAGATCTGTAAATATACAAATGTTGTTAACTTGTTTTCTGTCAAAATTATTAATATGTAGCAAAAAAGCTCTTAATAGTTCTAATCCTACTCCAATGGAATCACTTTTTATGAGTGTTTTTATATTTCATGTCACTAAAATTAACCATTCATCAAATCTCTATCAGATTACAATTCATTCATACTGTTAACACTCCATAATTCTAATATCCTTGTATTGTTTTAAATCATAAAATCATCCTAGATTCTTTACTATTGATGTTATCAATCCTATATTTCCATTTATTACCAACCAGTTTCTTAATGGCAGGTTCTCAAAATAAAAAAAATGTACTTTAATGTGCTTTTACTCAATAATAGAAGTTGTTGAGCTCTTTCATTCCTTCTGCTACAGGGACTTCAACAGAATTATTTATTTAACATTTGTTGACCGGTTTATTCCCACTAGACCAGCAGCGTGTTTTCATGGGAGCGTGAGATCTGAATCTATTTATAATGCATATGATCTGAGTATTATTATGCAAAAGCACATTAAAGTGAATTATTTTAACCAAATTCTTGGTGTCGTTTTTCTAGATACAGTGGGATTCTTCTGCACATCTTTTTTTTTTGGTTGCTTGTCAATGTGTAGCTGCCGTTTTTCCTGTTTTTTTACAGGTTTACACAATGCTTCAAATACATTTAATGTTTTATTCAAAAGAAGATTAAATGTACTTCTTATTTTCAAATGGTATTGAAGTGAAGGGTCGTTTGGAAAATGTTGCAGTAAATAACTTATAATTTAACTTTCATGTGTAGATTTTTAAGTGTATCAAATTCCATGGTTGCTCTTCTTGTTAAACAACCAAGAGAACAATACAATCAATAGACATGAACAATTCCAGTGAATATATGCATCACAGAATAGAGACACTCATAGTGTAAGCATGTAGGCAAGTTGTAAATAGAACATAACATCAGTGAAGTTCTCAGAGGAGAGTACTATAATAAGCAGTGTTTTGGAGAGATGTGGGGAATTTAACAAGGATGAGGCAGGTGTAGCTAGGGATGGGCGGCAAGATATATGGTGTTGTGCTAAGTGAATGAGATGAGAAGTCCCATTCAGTGAGAGGGAGGTTATAGAGCTGAAGGAGTGGAATTGCATGATGGAGGTGTTTTAGAAGCACATGCAGTCAGCATGTTTGAACAGATGATGCTTTAGTTCTCTCTGAAAGTTGATGAATGACTGGAAGGACTTTATGTCATCTGCGATGGAATCCCATTTCTTTGGGGTGATTGCTGAGAAGGCATTATTTGTGCTTCATAGTTTGGAAAAGGGAGTTAGTGGTCAAGTTATAGAGTTGTTTAGAGATCTAAGGTTGCCAGTCTGTCATGGAGCCTAAGTGCAAAATATTGTTCAATGATTAGCTTGAACAAAGAATAGAAATCTGTTTCTTTGAGAGCTGGCAGACATTTGGCTTTGAAGAGGGTAAGGCAGTGGTGTTATCTTTTGTTTGAGAGGGTGATAAAGCTGTACATGTTGATTGTACTTTTTAAAGAGTGGATAAAGATTTAATTGTGGAAGCTGAGCTCAGAGGGAGGCCATCCTCTAACTGTGGAAGGAAGGCTACTTTTCCAAGTGCTGCTCTAGCAGGGTGATGGAGAAGATTTTCCAGCCCCAAAAGAGTTTTTTATTAACTTTGGCTTTGATAACTCAGATATGGTGTTTGAAGTTGAGGGTGGGATCTAACCAAATATTAAGACATCTGTAGTGTAGAATTGTTTCTAAGGTGTTAGGTCAGTTGAGGCATATTGACCAGGATGGGCTAAGTTTTAAAAGTTTTTTTTTTTTGGGGGGGGGCTCCAAAGACTATAGCTTTGTTAATTTATTTTTATACAGTAGAAGGGTAGGTGGTGTGAGTCTAAACTGCATTGTAATGTGACCAGATATGTATTAAGTTGTTGTTTAATGGTGAGACGAGAGGGGGAGACTGTAAATAACCATGTAGTCTGCATATAAAATGAGTTTTATGGGATGATGTTATGTGGTAAATTATAAACAAAGAGGGTGAAGAAAATAGGTGAGAGTATGGATTCTTGAGTAACTCCATGGGTGATAGCTGTGACATGGTGAAGGATGAGGAGCCTATTTTTACCTTAAATGATCTATTGAACAGGACGTTTTTGAATCATAAGGCTGCTTGTGGACCTATGCCTGCTGAGTGGAGAGAACCTAGGAGAAGCTGGTGGTTGACAATGTCAAAAGCTCTGGAGAGGTCTGCAAAGACTACACCAGTAAGAAGGCCTTTGTCCATGTCTTGTAGAATTTCATCTGTGTGGGACAAAAGAGCAGTCATGGCACCATCACCAGTACAGAATCCATGCTGATATTTTCCTGTGAGAGGGAAGTTAGTTTCACAGCTTTCATAAGTAGTTATTAGGCTTGCAGTCCAGGGGACCATTGAACACACCACCCCAAATTCACAGTTGCCCTCAAGTAATGTCTGGTTAAGTGACTTGCCCAATGTCTTAATACTCTGTACCAACTACCAGACTGAAGATTTTTTTCCCAGAATCTTGCCTAGGATTGAAATGACTGAGATAGGTGTGTAGACATTTGCTGAACCAGGGTTGTTGGTTTTGGGAATAGTTCTAACTCTAGCTGTTTTCCATTTTCTGTGCAATATGTTTTTAGAGATGCAAAGATTATAGAGGTGGAGAGGGAAGTTAGTTTCACAGCTTTCATAAGTAGTTATTAGGCTTGCAGTCCAGGGGACCATTGAACACACCACCCCAAATTCACAGTTGCCCTCAAGTAATGTCTGGTTAAGTGACTTGCCCAATGTCTTAATACTCTGTACCAACTACCAGATTGAAGATTTTTTTCCCAGAATCTTGCCTAGGATTGAAATGACTGAGATAGGTGTGTAGACTTTTGCTGAACCAGGGTTGTTGGTTTTGGGAATAGTTCTAACTCTAGCTGTTTTCCATTTTCTGTGCAATATGTTTTTAGAGATGCAAAGATTATAGAGGTGTTTTAGTTGGAGGAGTAAGCAATCTTTACATAGAAAGATAAACCATGGATGAAGTCTATTTGAAAGTGAGCTTGCATCTCTAGGGATTGTGTCTAGAAACAAGGAGATTTATATGGTCGTTGCCCTTTTGAAGTAGGGAGGGGTATCAGATGGATAGGATGGGGAGTGGTCCTTAGGTCAGTGAATAGTGGTGTGATTTTTTTAAGTACATTTAACTAAATTGTTGTCAGGGGATTGAAGTTCAAAGTAATAACAGTAATTCAGTTAATTTTTCCTTCATCCCTCCTTCTCTCCTGTCCCCCCACTTTAGTTGCTTGCTCACTCTCTAATCATACTGAAAAGCAATCTCCAATTCCTCTTCTGCACTTCCTTGACTTCCTTCTGTAAATCTGATTTGTTCATGCTAATCAGCTGATTTTGTAGCTTTTTTTGTTAGCTATCCTCTCTTGACTTTCTCAACATAGCTGATGTTTAATGTAAAACAAATCTTTATTTGTTTAACTTTGGGGAATTAAACTGGAACCTGTTGTTTGATTAATTTTCTTCACCTTATTCAGAGTATACACTATACCTTCACTTTAATCTTTTGCTTTTCAACTTATTTCATGCTTTCTGTCTGCCACTGAGAACTTCTGTCCCTTTAGTCTTGTGAACACTTTTCTGAGCACTTTGAAATTTATGAAAATGCAAACATCTTTCACCCATCAAATGTTCAATTATTCTTTAATTGAATTTCTCAAGAATATGGATAAGCTCTTGCCCCACCCTGCCAAACAAATTTACTACTTCTTTAGTTAAACCTGAATTGCTGGTGATATGATTGTAAAATCTACTAACTCATGAACTCTTTATGCTTTCATGTTTTCTGCAAAAAATACATTGTCCCATTGAACACATTCTTTCCAAAAATTTAATAAGTCTCTTGTAGTTTTTGTTAGTAAAAAGAGATTGTTTAGACTATTTTGTCCCCTTTGCCTTTTGTTCATCAGCCAAATCATGGCCAAATGGCCCACCACAGGTACCACCACCCCCACATGAGGTACGACATGGTAATTTCCCTGGTCTCCACTAAAAAAATCCAACCACTGCTTGTGTGCCTGTGTGCATAGCCCAGCCCCCACCCCACCCACCCGCAGGATGGCCATGCCCATCTTCCCCCACCTGTAATGCCTAGATCATAGTCAGAGCTCTATCTCTTGTTCATAGACAGAGTTGATAAGGTTTCACTGCTATGAAGGTCACCTAATTTTTATCTGTTAAGGTAAAATACAGTTCATATTCACACAGACGAGAATGATGGATTGTTATGGTTACCTTTACCATGTACACATTGCTCTACTTTTCCATAGACCCCACAAGGGGTCTACTTTAATTAAACGAAAGCGGAATCCATCAAATATGAATCCGTCAACACATAAACAGCGAAACGCAATAATGTCGAACGCACTAAATAGCAAAATGTCGAATTGTCATAGTTGGCCCATCTGCGGTATAGCTCCGTAAGGTAAGTGTGTGATAGATACGGACCTTTTGGTTAGGGTGCGGGTTAAACTAAGTGCATAGATAGGTAATGTATGTAAGGTTTAGTGTAGGGTTCTGTTAAGTGTATGTGTGTGGAATATTTACTTTGTGTGGGTATAATTCTGTAGGGTAAGTGTGCACTAGTTACAGACCTTAGGGTTAGGGAGGGGTTAAAGGTAGTGGATAGATAGCTGTGTATGTGGGGTTTAGTGTAGGGTTACAAGTGGGGTTTTGGTGCTTTAATTTAGGGTTAGTAGTATGGTTTTGGTTAGTGTATGCATGTGTTTTTTGTTGTTGTGTTTGCGTAGGTAGTATGTTACGGGTGGTGGGGTTGGTCAACTATTGCGGTTTCGAAGTTTAAATTTCACGGTTTTGCGTGTTCGACATTATCACGTTTCACTGTTTCTGTGTCGACGGATTCATATTCAATGGATTCCACTTTCGTTTAATTAAAGTAGACCCCCCCCCACAAGCAGTGGAATCCACCAAACCCTCAGCAGGAGCACATTCCTCGTTTAGATATAATGCTGCTGCTGCTGACAGAATACAATCAACATGTACATTTATCTGTTTATTAAGGTTAAAAAAACTCCTGAGGTACAGAATGCAAATAAAATTCCGATGTGGCAAAAATCTTCTGAGTCTATCCAAGGAAATTAGCCTCTTAGCATCTCTAAAACAACAAACAAAAAAAATAAACAGCTGGCGCTTTCCTTCCCACTGTGCAGTATAACAACTAAACCACAAAAAACCCTGATGCGGGTACACTTTAAACTTATTTATTCAACATAGTAAATGCTTTCTTCTATATAGTAAGCACTTTCTCCTCATACAATTTTTACAAAAGGCTTCTTCAGACAAACTAACAAATACATAATTATTAATTATGCTTACATACAGCCAATCAACTTCTTCCAATACCAAATAACTCAACCAATAATTTCTGCTTGTTTGTTATCAATTAATTATTTTCGTGTATGGTTTAAGGATGCTTATAATAGAAACTGTATCATTAATTCCAGGTAAAGCAGTAACTGCCATACATATTCTTTATCTTCTAATAATGTATCAACATCCCTAGCCCCTATTTCATCAAAATCACAAAACAAAAAAATAAAACATTTTAAAACCATCACACATGATGTATAAGGCATGTATAAGGCATTGTCAGTGCTTTTCTTTAAAGGCATAAGCATTTTCTCAAAACCCTTCTTTTGACCTGTTATTTCAGCTTGTGTTTGAAAAAAACCCTTTAGCGATGTACATGGAGAGGATGTTGAATGGGCTAGTTTTTTAATTAATATCCTATTTGAAGGACCGAATGGATTTTTGCATAAATTAAGATATGTTAAGTTTGATGAAAGGCTAAATTTAGAGACAGTAGGTGTAAAAATGTATAAACAATAATTTCACATAGAATAAGGTAAGACATATCAAGAGATCTTTTTTGCTACGTAGTAATCATTTTGACAAAGCATAAGTACATGGTGTCTAGAACAACTACATTTTATCTGATTATCAATATTGTAACCAGAGAAAAGGAGCAGCAGAGGAGACTGTAATATCACCTACAAATGTTAATATTGTATTGTGTGAATGGGAAGAAAAAGAAAAAGCAGTATATATTCCACTTTTAGCAGTGCTGTGCAGTCATGTGTTGCTTGTACATTTAATTTATGGCCTACACCTGCACTACCCTCAGTGTATGTTTTTTTAATTAAACAGCAATACTGATTATTTAGCATGCATAGTGAAGTGGTCATCTGAAAACAATTTTAGATATCAGTTTAAGAAAAAACAAGATCAGAAAATGTTTTCAGTCTATGATTTATCAAAAACGTTCTTTTAAAATGCATATGTGCATGATTCCAGTTCACAACATGATTATGTAAAAAGCAATTTTAAAGAAAGAAGCAGTGAGACTGTCTAAATCTATGTCTAATGAGAAGAATTTTGTCAATGAATTACAAGTATTGGATGATTTATTTTGGTGGTTTATTAGTTACCAGCTGTATAAAGGAGACACAATTAACAAGCCATTTGTGTATGAACTTTGAGAGGCAGCATATGCTCCCATTTCAAACAAAGGTATCACTGCAGCTGAAGACAAACAGAGGATTAACAGGTGCACTTTTATGCAAATAGAATAAAGTACAGACTGTAGATATTACAGAAATTGTTAGCTATAATCTGAATACTTTGAAATGACATCTGGATTTATTTGAGGTAGCTGGCAGTTAGTCAAAATTTGTAAATAATAGAGCAAATAACTTAAATCCTTTACTTGAGCAGAGTGATATGAAGTTGAATATGACTTCTAAATGAAGAGTGAACACATATAATGGTGGGTTTTGTCACTACTGAAGGTACAAACAAGAAGCACTGGATTAACAAGACATTTTATCTGCCAGTATAGAAATATGGAGTATGCATCATTATGTGACAGACATGAAGCATTTTATATCTGCAAAACTATGTGTTAAATGAACACATAATGGAAACATTTATGACATTAAGAAGAAAAAGTACTGAAAATATCTTATATAGGAATTATTTGATATGTTATGATATAAAAATGATTTTTTTATTTTAGATTTTGTTGAACTTCATGTAAGGGATGGTGATGCTGATACATTATCAGAGCAGAAAGAGCTTTTATGACAGTTAAAATCAAATACAACTTTTTACATGGAATGAATAATTCAGTTTCTATTAGAATCATTCTGAAAATAAAGCAGCAGAAGAATGAATTGATAGCTTACACATCAGAGGTATGTAACAAGCTAGTGTGTTCCTGTTGGCTGATTCCCTTGGTGGAGGAAGGAGATCAGTGGAATCGCAGGAAATAACAATGCAAATGAGTCTTGCAACCATTTATGCCGTGCCAGTACCCACACATCCTTTTTTTGAGTACGGCTAGGTTAGTCAAGCAAGGGGGAAATTTGTGAATACCCATTCAATCATCCGGTTCCCATTTGAAGGAAGATAATGCATCAAACTGCTTGATTTGCAGTGGGAGTATAATCCAGAGGTGAGGAAAGCATTACATAATAAACCTATCTCTCCACCATGTTCTATTTAATTGCTGATGAAGATTTAGATCTTGGCTCTGGTATTTGTGGAACTATTTGTGAAGATACAAAAGATTCAGGACCACTTGTTCCCTAGTGGTTCAGAAGGCAATGCATAGCTCTCCCTCAATAGTCTGTAAGATACTGAATGAAGGAACAATGCTTCCAATCTTTTCTAGTAAATTAGAATTTTAAGCCAGTGATCTTCTTAGTTATGAGCCCCTGGGGTCTTTCTAGTTATTTAATATGTCTAGTGTGGTACATGCTAAAGGGAGCATTGCATTCGATAACTGACCTAATCAATTCTGAATATAAGGGACAATAACCTCTTTAAATCTGGATAATATTCCATTGGAAATTGGTTATAGTAAGTAGAAGAACTTTCTGACTACTGTCATTACATGATGATAAAGAACTGGGAATTATCAAAGTCCCAAGATCTTTAACAACACTCTGTGTTGTATTCTGGGGATTTATGGATGGTTACATGCAAAGATAGTCATAATCTGAATATCAATATGACTAATTTTGGTTTGGTTTGAAGAAGTCTTTTGTAAAAAAACTGTAAGAAATGAAAGTGCCTAACGTTTTAAATACAGTAGTTTGATCTATTCCTAAAATTCAGTGAGGTGGTGGCGATATTTTTGTGGTGTTTTTGTGCTTTCTTCCACTTACTACTCCCCCAAAACAGAAACTTGCTTCTGGTAAGCACATGCAAAGTATCATCTGAAAAACAGATAAAAAAGAAAAGCAACCAGAAATGCTGCAATGTATGATTGCTTATGTCGTGAGTGATGGTTTAATAAAGATGTTTCTTGTTTAAAAAGGGTCAGGAATTGAATAATTTATGTAACGTTGCTTAGGCTATATGATATATAGCAATATATGTGAAGCATAATGTTTGTTAATTTTAACTTGTTAATACAGTTTGATTACTTTTATATAAATGTAAATGTACCTATGTGACAAATGATAATTCACTAAAGGTGTTTAAAAAAAGCGAACCTTTTTTGTTTTAAAAGCAGCTTTCACACCATTTTAAAAATAAGAAAACACAGAGATTTTTCATTACCCACACCAGTGAAAGAATTCTGTGGTGTTGAGTTATCTTGTAACCACTTGGAAAGACATTAAATGAACTTTGATCCATCCACTTTACCCCACCAAGCAGAGTCCAATATCTATAACTATAATCAAAGTAATATTTCATTTTGTTCCTTTAAAGCAACTCTCACATCAGTCACTGTCACTTCTTTATGCATTATTTTGTATAACTTTTTAATACATAATCATCCAAATGTAAAATTATGTTTATTTGTTTATTTACTGCCATTTGATTAGCTTGCTTTGGTGAGTTTTTCTGTTCTATCCATTTGTTTGTTTCATTTCTCTAGGTAGTTTGGTTTGATAGCACCACAGAAAAAAATAGCTTATTGAAAGGCTAATGTTACTTATTTTCTCTGAATTACATTTCTTTCATAATGGTTACCATGCACCCAATGTCAGCTTTATAATTAATTAGCTCAATTTCTGTCTTCTGGTTCACCAAAGAATGAATTAAGATGTGATTATTTGAGTAATTCACACTATGCAAAACAATGTTTATTCTGTATACTCTGTACTTTCCTTCTCAACAAGAATATTATGTGGCAGCTGGTGCCAAGCATCCTTTGATCTCTCTCAACACATGCTTTTTATAGCAACAGTTCATGTTCTTACTTTTACAATCTCTTGTTGCATGTTTTATTCTACCACATATATGGATATTTTTTTCCATACCTTTCCACTGGGAATCTGTATGTTGTTTGCTCTATTCTGTACTCTTGAGACTACCCCTAATCTTTTACTTCCTAGAACCAACTGCCTAACTGAGGGCAGCATTGTAGTTTAGTGATGAATATTTCAGGCTCTCATCTCCAGGGTTTGGGCTTTGGTTCTATTCTCTGGCCACTGACTGTGTGGTGTTTTTCTGTTCTGTTCATATCACTGTCATTTCTCTAGGCACTCTAGTTTGCAGTCAGCACTGAAAAATAGCTTACTGAAGAGTTATTCTGAACTGTCCATACATATTCATTTGTCCTTGCCCTCATACCCCAGGTCAGGGTTAAGAAAGCTCCCTAGTCACCAGTTCATTTACCCAGCTAGCAATTGAATGCATTAAAATTAAACATGCATAACTTGCACCTTTTTGTTCACTGGTTCTACTGCTAAAGCAGTACCTAAATTGTATAGCTGAGTGTTATCTTCAGGTAATAACCCTTTTTGTGTGCCCTATTTATTTCACATGCAATTCTGTTTTTCAGCATCGGCTGTATTATCACTCTGGAAGTGCAATATCAGGATTTTTTTCAGTTCACCCATATATTTTATCAGTGCGACAGCTTTCTAACATGTGACTCAAATCTGTACTTCACTAGCATCTCAGTAGGTTTAAGAATAAATATTTGGTTCTTGGTCAGGGTGCCTCCTCTGCAGAATATGCTCATCTTATCTATGTCCTTTTTCACTAGGTGCTACAGTTCCTTACAACATCCTAAAGATGTGTCATTTGTGAACTTGCGGTCTTTCAAATTGTCACTAGATGTATGTACCATGTCTCTGTATCTGTGTCTGTGTGAGGTACATATCTTGTGATAGGTTGGTTTCCAGCCAGGATATTTCTCCACCTTGTGCCCTTTGAGTATGAGATATACTTCAACTTCTCTACAACCCTGAAACTAATTATAAGGGCAATCAGAGGATGAATTAATTGACTGAATATTTTTTCTAGTAAGTATAGTAGCTGTATGTGAGCAACAGCTGATACAGCCACCACATCTTACCCCTTCATTCCTTGTTATGCGATAACAACTCCTTGTGGCACATTTATCACAAAGGTAGCCATAGGGGGAGTTTCTGTTTTCTAGACTAATCCCACCTCCCAAAGCTGATGTAAAGACCTGCTATGCCTTCTCCTGTGGACATGTACATTTCTGCCCATACCCATGAGCTTTGCAATGCAAATGCAACTTGGCAGAGCTAAGTATATCGCCAACCCCTGGTGCCACACGCTATACACCTCTGCCAGTACACATCACCACTGCAGTGGGCTGAATCACTTCCTTCTATCCAAAGATGGGATTACCAACATCAGCTGGTCCCATCTATCCTTAGCCATGCGCCTGACCCTTTAATCAGTCTCAGGTCATTTGGTACATAGTCAGGGCACCATCACTCTCTAGCATGGATCCAGGGAAGAGTCCCCATTCTTTTCTTTTGGTTCTGCCACCTTAAGGTACTGCTGAAATGGTTACATTTATCTGAATCTTCTAAAGCTTATCACTAAATTAAAGGTGTCAGTTATAACATGATATAACAAGTTCACCCTCCTTAAGCAATTTATCATCTTAAATTAGTAATCCAAATGCAAGATGAATGGTAGTACGGTGCACAGTTCAATAACAGAGACACTTCTAGGCACACTGAAAGCAGAAGAGAGATAGCAAAGATGTGGGAGAGCTCAAACTACCTTGACCTACTTATAGTTACAGGTCCTTTATGGAGCTCAGAAAATATAATATATCAGAATTAACTATTGAAGAATGTAATATAGTCTGATGAGAACCTGTGTTCACCTTTGCAGTGGTAAACTACACTTGTCATCTCCTGATTTTGTAAATAATGTGCTGCTCCGGTGTCATTTCCACTGGCTGTAGGTCACACAGCATTGGCATCTCTGCCTATGGGCATCCTTTGTGTAGCAAACAAATATTCCTCTCTCTCTCTCTTTCTTGCTGTCTCTCTCTCCCTTTTGTAAACACCTTATTCTGTCCCTTTGTTGTCTCTGTCTATCCTTATTTGCATTAACATGATACTTCATTTCAGTATTTCTCTCTATCTGAGGTTATATTATTGTATATTTAACTGCACACTATACGAGTAGTTTAATAAAAATGATGCTATACACTCTATTAAGATTTATAGCACTATGCAAGTTATTGTAGTCTATGATCCTAGAATATGTAATCTGACCAGATTCAGATGCTTCATCTGCATTTCATTCTGATTCACACCATCACATTGCAAACAGTATCACATAATCCAAATGTGCATAAAGAACTTGTTCCCATTTTATGTTTGTTAATCACATCCCTTAATTAGAATATTTTAGGAAACATTATCTTTTAAACCAACATGAATATAATTAGTTTTAATGTAGTATTTATTTATATAATAGTATACAAAGAGGTACACCAAGCACATCTAAATGTTTATACTTTCAATGTCAGTTTAAAGAGTGCCCATCTCTGAGCAAATGTATTTATTTATTTATTTATAATTTCAAATAAGACTATAGTTTGGTCAAACTCGAACACAAGTACTACCAGCTAATTAGCATACCTCGTTACCAAAAGCATAAGTAAATAAACTGTCTCTGACCACATATTTAGCAATCAATTCACATTTGTGATATTCAGCAATATCTACAAAGATCTCAGTGGAAATACATATTTAAAAAGTCTGAAAATGGTGCAATGCCTGGAGTAATATTTAAGAGAATATTTGTTCATATAAATAAGACAACAAAAACTTTCTCCTGCAAAACAAATTCATTCAAACTATGTAATGCACCAGATGCTGCCAAATGAGTCTAGACATTCATTTTATAGGTAAGAAATAAAGAGCATAGCCATATTCTAATCTGCATTTTCTATTTTATCTGAGGAAATAAATCAACACCAGTGACAAATAAGGTTTGTCTGTATTTTATACTCGGAGCCCTCTTCATTAAGTATTCTAGCTAGGTTTTTGATCAATGAGATTCAGAATTCATTAAAGCAAAATGCTGTACTGCAGAGAATTCATATTATTGGTAAAGGAGCTACTCAAAAAAAGGATCAGATTTGTTGTTGTGAAACTGGATTTTATATTCAATAGTAGATAGCTGTACTGGTCTCAGCTGACTTACTTATATTCAGTTTATTATGATTAGATATATGGCATTTTGACTAACAGTGATTCTTTTTAAGACCAATAAATTAAAACTGTTTATTAATATAGTTGTTTCTGTTATACAATGGAGTAAACAACAGTAACAGACTCAAGTACTTCAGTGAAAGTCCCCAGCAGAATGTGAGCCTCCATCATTTTATTCAGTAACATTTTTATATAGACTAATAAACTCCTCCCCCATTCTTGTCAGCAAGAGTAAGACCATGAGGATGATGATCTAAATTATGGCACATGACAAATTTTTATGCCTGTAGAATATCAGGAGCAAATGGCTCAAATACTAAATTATGCACCTCAGGTTAAGCATATTTGATATTTATTTATTTCTATGACAATGTTTTAGTCAGACGTACCCAAGCACGTTTCTGGCAAAGACCTCAGTGAAGAAAGCATGTGTGAAACTTTAAAAAAAATAGCATTTCTCATTCTTTTGGCTGATATCCTTGGATGATAGTTAACAAATCAAAAAGATTATATTTGGCAGTTGAAAGATTCTGTTGAAGAACAGTGATCTGGCTAAAATATTGGATCCCACTCCTTCCTTCCTTCATGAATAAAATGTTATAACTTAAACTCTCTCTTGGAACAAGGTTCTACTGCAAGTTCTTATAGGTTCATATATAAATACTAAGCTAGCTACTCTTGCAGGCAATTTTAAGCCTAGCCAGTTTCCTTTTCTGTGCTAGAACTAAACTATCCCATTTGTTTATATTTTGGCCTGACACATCCCACAGTCAACAATGAATCAAGATGATAGAGCAAAAATCCATAAAAAGAGACACCCTTGATCATTATTAGTAAAAAAAAAAAAGCACACAGGATACCTGCCCAAGGAGTGGCGTGACGCAAACTGTGGTCCACACCACACAAGGCGGTGCCTCTGGGACCCTGGTGGTAATTACCCATGTTTAACAAGCCTGGCCTGCTGCAAGCTGCTATGGAGGATCATAATGGAACTCATAAAAAAACACAGGACTGACAGACATTGGACCCGACCCAGTTTTTTTTTTTTGTCAAGGGCAGATCATGCCTTTTGAACTTTTGACTTCTTCTGAAACAGTCCCAAGGCCATGATGAGGAAAAAGGCAGTCCATACAGCCAGCCCCTTACAACCTTTCGACACAATACCCACACTCCCCCCCCATAGATATTATAGAAACTTACAGCTAAAATGTAAACCCATATGGTTGCAAATGGGCTAAGAACAGACAAGACCAGGAAGAGTCAGGGTCAGAGTTGCTGGCACCATGTCAGAGTCCAAGTGTGTCACAACAGTGGTGTCCCACACCCTCTGTTGTGGCATCCATCTTCGCATCAGAAGTACAGGCAAACACAGGAGGAAATATGGAAGGTTTGCAGATGACAAAGAACTGACTGAACTGAAACTGTGGTTCATTCATCGGAGTGGATATCCTTCAGAGGGTGAAACTGAAACTGATATAATGGGCATATGAACCTATAATAATTATATATTACTCTTAACGAGAATAACTGGAGTTCATAACATAGAAAATCCGAGGGACCCATGCAAGGGAGAAAGCATTTAGGAGCTGCCTCTGTCCATTACTTGTACAGGGGGCAGTTCTGGGATAAATTTTCTGTTTCACATCCATAGATCTAAGTTATACTTGAATATGGACAGGGATGAACTTTGTTTTATGTGGATGGTGAGTCTGTTCCACACCAACGGCATCCTCTGTAAGATATACCTGTCTCTCCAAACCATTCTGTTGATGTTACAGAAGAGGTTTAGATTCCTAGACTGAGTATTTCTGATGTTATTTGACTTGCTGATATGCAGTAAATCCATCAGTAATGGGTCAGAGGATGCCACCCCCTGGCAGTCTGTAGGATATTAAGTATAGTGACATGGCTTTTAGTCGGTGCATGTAGGACATGTTGTTTATGCCTTGTATCATTTTAGTAAGGTATCTCTGACAGATATCTGCCAAATGGGGCATTATATTTAATGATTGGCCTAATGAGGGCAGAGTAAAGGGGACAATGACATCCCTAGATCTAGACACAATCCCTTTGTATATAATCTGTGCAATATAGAAGGACTTTCGTATAACAATAGACACATGTTGGTCAAAAGTTAGGTCACTGTACATATATTTTCCCTTATCCTAAATAACTGGGTCTATTGTTAAGGGGGGTATTATGAATGCGGTAGTTCCCTGGGGTAGATGACTTCCCAAAGGATACAATAATTCATTTGTTAGCATTTAGTTTCAGTCCATGATTTTGGCACCAGTTATTTATTTGCAACAAACCTTCCTGCAGGATGGATAAGTCATTTGGAGATTACATGACTGCTCCTAACTTGCATTCATCTGCAATTTAGTCAGTCAGAGTCCTTTGGTACTGGCTTTTACTTCAGAAAAGTAGATGCCAAACAAGAGAGGTCCCAGCACAGAGCCTTGGATGAGTCCACTAGTGACTGGTCTCTTAGTGCAGGTAACTTCCTCGGTTTTTGATTATCTGCACCCTATCTGTGAATCAGTTAGCAATCCAGCGGGTGACATAGCAGTTTATTCATAATTTATTTAGCTTTTCTAATATGCCTGAGTGAGGAGTTGTGTCAAAAGCTTTGGCAAGGTTGAGGTATATGATGTATAAAGTTTTGCCTTCATCCATTGCTGAGGTGACCAATAAATCCACCAGGTTAGGTAAGCATGACCTGCCCTTGATGAATCTAATCTGAGATAGGTCCAGTGTTTGGAGTGTCCCTATGTTCTGATTCATTAATTCCATGATAAGTCTTTCCATGCCTTTGCATATGAGGCTGGTCAGACTTATGGGGCTGTAATCTCCTGAATATGTGGAAGTTCCTCCCTTATGCAAGGGAATGACTGTAGCTGTTCTCCATTAGCTTGGTACAAAACCTGTACGGACACTAAGACTGAACAGTGATGCCACTGGTGTGACTAGGTCATGCTTCATGCTATTTAAGATGCATCCAGATGCATCCATGGATAGTGTCAGGACCCATCAATGCAGTATTTTTAGCTTTTGATAGCACCTTTAGGTCTTGATCTTGTGTGATAGCTGGAGGCAAGCCAGTTTCAGGTATATCTTGAGGAACAGAAGGAGGGGGACAGAGGGGTAAAGTTAGAGCTAAATTTATCAGTCAGTAGGTTCACTTCAGCCTCAATGTAAGTAAGATTATTCACAATCTGCTCAGCACAATGCATTAAAATCAGATGATACATATACCTGTGGTTTTTGTTCCACTTGCAGATGTATAGATACTGTTTTTTAATGTGGATAAGTGGTTAGGACATTCAGATTCAGGGCACACTAAACTTGCAGGTCTATGAGACTTATATATGTAACCAGGTATTGTATCTGAAACAGCGTCTATGCCAATAAGGTAACTAGAAAGCAGTTGCAAGAAATTTATGAAGACATGTATGTCATTACACAACATAGTTGGAGTAATGCCCTGTTTAGACAGACTGTTCTGTACACTGGATTCAGGAAGGCTGTCTTAAATTATTAATCATGTTGATTTGAACTCTAGAGGCGGTGAATACAAAAATATGTTAGAAATTAAAGACACCTGAATGGCAACATATATTGCAGCCTGAGCAACCTGTAGGTCTTAATGATCACATTAGTATGAAATGATTATTAAAAGTGAAACCTTTAATAAAACCACTGGTACGTATAACCAGATTTTAATGTCACATTAATATTTACATTCATATATAAGTTTGAATATTTAGCATTGTACTGCATCACATGTACATTTTATTTCCTTTACATTATTTTATCATAATGTAGTGGGAGAATCACTGGAAAATTCAATGGATTGGTTTGTTTGAAACATGTGATTCGCAGAGACACCTATTTAAATGTCTTTCATCACATATGGACAATGTTGCATTTTGGGAAATACTCGGAAATGGAGATAATCTCTTTATTCTTTAGACTTCACTGACTAATCCTAGGATTCAGAAAGGCTTAGCATGATTTGAAAGCCTTAACTCGGAATGTTTCACATCATGCTTAAGTCTTTTGATTTCAGAGACCTGTCTGCCAATGAGGTGTCCCATTTGCAGGGGCCTCAGTGTGAAGAGTGGTCTCATGGACCAATCATCATGCTAATGTAACAGTCCAGGAGAATGGCTAATACTAATCAGCCATCTACCGTCCCCTGGAAGTGTCCACAGCTCCTGATTTACTCAGCCTTTAAATCTAGGATTCAGGGAAGTGCTCAGTCCAGTAAAATTCTGTTCTAGGAGGAAAAAAATGACTGCAGTAAAAACATTGCAGGCACCCATTCACTCCTACAGAAATACTTGGATGCAAGTAAATTCAGTGAAGAGATGGGTGTTTTAGAGTCTGTATAAGTATGGACGTGTGTGTGTGTGTGTGTGTGTGTGTGTGTGTGTGTGTGTGTGTGTGTGTGTGTGTGTGTGTGTGTGTGTGTGTGTGTGTGTGCGTGTGTGTGTGTGTGTGTGTGTGTGTGTGTGTGTGTGTGTGTGTGTGTGTGTGTGTGTGTGTGTGTGTGTGTGTGTAGGGGAGGGTTCTAGGCCACTAGAAGGAACACTACGACTGTCAGGTCTGATGAGAAGTGGTCAGTTCAGAGACGTGGTACCATACCAATAGTGAGATCTTATCCATTGCTGCTGTACCTGTCTCTGAATCACTTTGTTGTGCTAATTGGCCATGCCACTTTGGACAGTTAGCATGAGCAGTGAGGAATTTAATGAATTTAGATTTTTAGCTGATGTTTTGCCAGTGATACATTATTTGCAGTGTTTTATATTCGTTAGATCACAAGTATTTCTGAATAAGCAGTTAAATAGAATCCCTAAGTTTTTAAGTTAGTAAATATACATCAGATGCCCTGCAGTGTTTATTAAAACTGCACACACCTCTTATCCTTATGTTTCATGTCAAAGTAAGAATATAATTTTATAATAATTTTATAACATGTCATTATACTGCATATATGACATAAGTTTACATATGTCTTCCTCAGTAAAATAGGTTTTCTGAGATTAGTAAGCGATTAGACATCTCTTGTACTATTTCTCCAACTGTTCAAACCATGATTAACAAGTGTATTCTAGATGTAAGCATTATTACAGAAAAAGGGATTTCATTCTGAGTACCCTCCTGAAATCCTGGAACCTCTAGCAGACATCTGCCTGCAGAATGGAAGGATCAAGATAGGTGGTAAGGCACAGTTCAGTTGTGCAAGTAAGCTTACCACAACAGTAGATGTCTGAATGATCAATTCTGTAGAAGCTTTAGGTATGTGGGTTATAGCCTAATAAACATATAATAGCCTCCCAGCTTCCATAGCTTCAGGGCACCTTCCATATGCCCAAACAGTTTCCATTTAAGCAGAGCTTAAGAAAAAGTACAGTTTGGGCACAAGTCCTTCAGAAATTCCATGCCAACTGAAAGAGTGAGGTCAGAGCTCCCTAGAAAAATTAATGCTTGGGATGTAAAAAAAAAAAAAAGTCCTCACCCAGACAACAAAAACTTACAAAAATAAGGGAGATGTAGGGAGGGAGGTAGCAGCTACTGCATCAGTGATTATCTGAACATCTACTGTTATGGTACATTTACTTACACAACTGTATTATGTTCAGCATTTCATCACTTCTGCTGTAGCCTTAGCTCTATGGGTGGACTACCATACTTAGACTGACTAGGAGGAGGAAGGACAAGGGTCCAGAAGCCCCTGAAGGATGGTCCAAGCAAAACCTACTCTAGATCTGGAGAAGGAATCTACTTTTTAGTGTTTTGTAAAGATATGAACAGAAGACTAAGTTGCTGCTTCTAGAGTACTTCTAGAATCCAACCCTTTCCAAAAAGTCACAAATGCAACTAAGGCGCTGGTGCAGTGAGCCTTGACCCAGCCTGGCATTTCCTTTTTGTAGTGGGTATAACAAAAGGTAATATCATGAGAACCATTTGGAGATGGTCTGCTTTGACAAAGGTTGTCCTTTTTTTCTTACAATCAAAACAAAAAACTGATTAGAGTTTCTGAAAGTTTTAGTTCTACCAAGATAATATCTAGATTGTCTGTGGACTTCCAAAGTATGGAAAATATTTTCTACCTCATTTTTAGGCTCTGGAAAAAAGATATGAAGGTTACTTGGCTCAAAATAAACTTGGATACCACCTTAGACATAAAGAAAGAATTAGTTCTAAAGGAAATTCTATCTTTGGAAAATGAGATAAGGTTGACCCACCATAAGATTTGGTAATGCAATACTGTTCTTGCAAAACTCAAAGCAATCAGCAAAACTAGTTTCCATGTTAAAAAAAATCAGCCTAATGAGCTGATTCAAATGGAGCAAGAGTTAATTTTTCTAAAATAAAGTTAAATTCTCAGGAAGGAAACATCTGTTTTCTAGGAGGCTTAGTAATTAATACCTCTTTCAAGAATATTTTAACATTTAATGCATTAAAAGGAGAGGACCCATCAGCAAACATGCTGAAATGGCAAATGAACCATGATAGAAGAGTAAAAAAAAAAAAAAAAAAAAAAAAAGCCAGAGGATAATAACTGACACAAATATTGTACAACCAGAGAAATACTAGCCTGAAAATGGTCTGGGTTCTTTTCTGGGCACCAACTAGAAAATCTTCTCCATTTGCTACTATCCGATTTCCCTGTAGCATGTTTTCTTGCCTCCTTTAATACCTGCTGCACTTCCTCATAAAATAGGTGGCTAAAAGGTATTAAAACTCTATCATCCAGGCAGTTAGCTGAAGTTATTTAAAGTTAATGAATAACGAACAACCCCTGTCCTGTGTGAGTGGGACTAGTTTGTGAGGAAGTTTGTGGTAATTGCCCTTAGACATTTACACATTTACAAAAGAAGGAAGAATCACTGTTGCCTGGTCCAGAAGAGGGTCACCACAGTGATCTCTGCAGAGTTCTGAATCTTCAGAATGAACCTAATTATCAGTGGAAAGGGTGGAAAAGCATGCAGGAACATTCCTGTCCAAGGAATAAAGAGTGCATCTGTTCTCAAGGCTTTCATGCATGGAGTCCTGGAGCAGAATTTTGACAGTTGATTGTTGTGAATAGGTGCAAACAGCTCTATCTGAGATATTATTTACAATTGGATCATTTCCTGGAAGACTGCTGATTCAGTTTCCATTTGTAAGGGTCTGTCCTGGTCCTGCTCATTCTTAGCTTGCCTGCCACAACATTTGCTCTGATGGGATGTAAGAAGCCTGTAGAGTGAGATTATGCTAAAAAGCTACATCCCAGGCTGCCATGCCTAGTGTTCACAGAGGGTTAAGACTTGGTTCTCTCCTGTCTGTTTATGTACCATATTAATGTGATGTCTGTAGCCACTTGTAGTTGTCCTGGGACCTATAGATAGTTGAGAGTTGAGAGCATGGATTATTACCAACGACTTTTTATGCTTATGTGTTTTGGTCTGTCTTTCTTGTTCCAAAGTCCCTGCACTATAACTCCCATAAACAATACTCCACAAGCAAAGTCTGTGGTGTCTGTTGTTACAGACTGTTCTGGAGCGGGAAAGAAAGTGGGAGACCTAGAATCAGATAAACCTGGTCTCGCTACCAAAAGAAGTTCCCTCTTCACAAATCCTAAAACATGAATCTGAAATGTTAGATGATGTTGATATTGGGTCCATACTGATTTTAGGTACCACTGATTTTTTCTGATGTGGAATTTGTCTAGATGACTCATGCAAATCATGAATGCATGATTCCTAGTATCCTGAGAGATTCCCGTGCTGAAGCGTTGGTTTGAGTGGCAAAACTCAGGAATACAAGATTTTTCCTAACATTTCAGAAATAGATATACTTTTTTTCCTATGGAAGAAAACCTTCTTCGAACTGAAGAATCTAGGAGACACCCCAGGAACACAATTCTGTGAGAAGGAGTCAAGCAAGACTTTTTGGGAAGTTTTCCTGAAACCCTAGTCTGTGAAGATTTCTCACCTAAGTGAGAGATTCGGCATACTTTGAAAAAGACCATGCAAAGATAAGCAAGTTATCTAAATAAGGAAAAAAATGTGAATATCTTGCAGTTTGCAGTAGGCTATCACAAAAGCTAGAAACTTTGTGAATACCCTTGGAACAGTAGATAATCAAAGTGTAATACAGAGAATTGAATGTGTGCTTTAGACATAGAAAACCTTAAGAAACATTTGAAATCTTGTGGTATACAAACATCTTTTTAATTTAGGGGCACTAAAATGCTTAAATGTGGACTGGGAGATAATAAGTTGTGAAGGAATAACAATAGGAACTCTGGACGTTTCACAAAATGGTTTAAAAAGTAAAGATCTGAGACTGGTCTCCATGAGGCTTCTTTCTTTTGCACAAGTAACGTTCTTGAATAAAAAAAACTTCCTCTTTCTGAGAAAGAAGAACAGCTTCTATATCCTTCTGAGCTAGCAGATGATGGATGACAGGAGGGGAAAAATACATTTAATCTGACAGATGAGGAGGAATCCCCCTGAAAAGGAGGCAGAGATTCCCAGTGCCATATGTATCCCTGATGAATCACTCTCAGGACTCATTTGTCTAAGACTATATGTTGCCAAACAGAAAAATGATGATTCAGAGTTTGGAGGAGAATTAGGGGTTTGCTATTCTGGAAGGGGGGAAGGGGGTGACATTCTATAGATAGTTATTCAGACTTGTTAGACATGCTACTGGACACAGTCCTTATTTCTTTTTGGAGCTCACTTGCCATTTCTTTTTAAAAGTTTGCTTATCGGAAGCTTATTGCATCTGTTTGTTTGTTTGTTTTTTGTTTTTTTTGTTTTTTTTATAAAATGGTGAAAAGATAGCTTTGAAACTGTTGACAAATATGAAGAAGGAAGGCTGAAAAATCTGAAAAACTCCCTGAATCAACTTTCCTATCTCATCATATTTTTAAAGACTTCTAAAGTTGGTAGTCCAAACACAACCTCTCTATCTAAGGGAGAATTCAAAATATTAGCTTTTACATCCTGAGGAAGGTTTTGTCTAAGCAACCAGGCAAACCTCTGAATAACAGTTCCAGCAGCAGTAGGTCTAGAAGGGGCATCAGCGTAATCATAAGCAAACTTCAAAAAATGTTTAGTCACTTGACAAACAGAAGCAATAAGGATACACAGAGATGATTTTTTTTCTCAGAAGAGGTAAAAGAAGCTATAACATTCCTCATATTCTCAAAAGAAGCAAGCAGAAATTTTAACGTGGTGCTGACAAATAAGAATTCTAAAAATAAGTGTTGCAGAGGTATATATTTCCCCAAATCTTTTAAAGGCTTTCCCATCCTTGTCAGATGGGGAAAGATAAGCAGTTACTTGATTTTTAAGAGAATCAGGCTTTACCGAGGAAATTACTACTGAATCTAATGAGATCAGAAAATAAAAACATATATGATCAAGGAACTTTTACTCTCTTAGCTTCAGCAGGCTAGCTAACAGGCAAGTTACAGGTTGTAATAAATGTATTCCCCAAAGCTGTAAAAACAGGAAGAAATGGAGATGGTTCAGGAAATAGCAAATGTAATAAATCATAATATTTCTGTAATGATAGGGAAGATCATTATGCTCCTTCTGAAATAAATGAGTCATTCCGGATATAATTTCATAAAAAGAAAATCCTTCCAAGGAACTATCACAAGAAACACTTTATCAGAGTCAGCGGCAGAACCCTAAAGTGAGAAAACAGAAGTTACCATCTCACAATCATTTTCCTGTTTCATGTCCTGACCATCCTCAGACAAAGAAGAATACTTTTTTTTATTAGTAACACTAGAATTAGTAGGGTCAAGATCTTGAACTAAACCCTGAGGTAAGCCCAATAAATAACTCCTGTCCAAAGAAACTAAGACAGGCAAAGATAAATGTCTAGCTTTTTCTTCTTTTTGACTGCAATTTTTTAAAGAAGCAAACCTTTTTATGTTAGGCAAAACCTCCATCAGGACAGAGATGTCAATCTGGTTAAGCAGAGAAGAATTTCCTGATCCTTCCTCCAAGACCAAGAGTGGTTCTCCCTTGCCTGCCAAAGGCACTCCAACAGCCACAGAGGATGTGTCTAACCCCTGGTCCATAGGTGCTTTAGGTACTACACCAGAGGGAACCAAGGAAAAAATGAATGGTCTGAGGAACCAGAAAAGGTCACAGCAGTCATCCAACTGTGGCTGAAGCAATTTAGTAGCTTCTTGAAGGTGCAAAGGCCGATTAGATTTTTTTCTTTTTGTGGCTGGATGAAGAAAGAAACAAAGAACTGGTGGGTTGTAACATGGTGAAGCCGAAAAAGATGCCTGAATCCCACAGACACTTGGCAGCATTCTTCTCAACTGTACAGATTTTCTCAGAATGTCCAGATTTTTGCCTTATATTTTTGGTCTGTTTCTCATAAAATTATTTTTTTTCTGGCAAATTATTGGTAACTCATTAAGGGTTGAAGTCAGAAAATAATGACAGACATTTGAGTTTTAGAGTTTATACCCTTCAGAAAAAACATGCTAATGCAAAGTCTGTTAATCTATCTACTTTCTAAGTTTGTAAGGGCAATATTTAAAAAGTGTCCCAGTATTAGGTCCTTTGTCTCCCAATTATTTATGGCTTTGCCTAGATTTCTTAGTCTAAGAGGTTGAGAGGTATGCCTGGCAGCAGTAGTCAGTGAAATACGTAAATGGTAATCTTTTCCACAAAAAACACAATGAAAGGTACCTTAAACACTTACCCCAGTCCACAAAACCAAATTAGCATAACTATTACGAAGGAAAAACACATTTTAATTTAGTTTTAACAACTTTTTTCCTTAAAAGTTGCCACACTTGATGGCACTGTCGATCCAGTATAAAGAAGTGCTTACTGCCATGGTATGTGTCTACAAGAGGCCCTCAGTGATCTTAAAATATCCTAATATCTGTACTCCATGTCAACATGGTGCTCATGTTGGTGAAGGGTAACATCCTCACAAATGCCACACAATATGCTTGTCACATCCAGTAAACAATGTGTAGGAGCATATTGTGCCTAGATGACTTCCTACACATTTATCCCCAGTACAACAGGGACGAAATAGGTGTTCCCACATCAGTTGTACCTCTTTGTCACAGGCCTGTGGTAAGTATGTCCACATTAGAAGTGGTTTGGCATAAAAATGTGTCTGTTCTAGCACAGTAGTCTTAATATTTCTGAATGCATCTACATTCTTTGGAAAGAGTGACCTGCCATCCAAGAGTGACAGAGATAGTGTTATTGTGCCCTGGAATCATGACCCTTAGCCATGCTGGTTGCATTAGGCTGTGACTATAGTGCTGGCATCAGCTCTTTGACCAACTTCAGACAGTTCTACTGTATGTCATTCCTATCACCAGTCACATCAGCAAATGCAGAACATGCAGGACATCATGGTGAACCCAGTGACTGGATACCTATGTGACATGTAAGGCAAGACTGCCCATGCAACAAATGATGTTGCACCCAACCTTATATTAAGTGGTGTCAGGGTGTTCTTGTAATCCTGAGGTGCCTATTAAGGTAAATGTGCATTGTAACGGACTGAATATACTGCATTCACTGTGCCTAACAACAGTATAATTAAACCTCTTCAGGGTAGTATCTACCTAGGATACTACCTATAGTAATGAGGTGGGCACATTGGCATCAACATATAAATCACCTTTGGGGATAACCCATGCTGCATTACTTCATGATAAGGACACAAGAAATTCCTCCATCTCTGTGAGTCATGTGGTCCCCTGGAAGACCATCCCCTTGAAAACCCACTCTATTTCAACCTGCTGTGTCTTGTGTTTGGCTAGCCAATCAAACTTATAAGATGCCAGCATCATTGGCTGTTTTTTTTAAACAAGAAACATCTTAATTAAATTATCACTTATTACATAGGCAATCATTCATTTACATAAATGAAAACAAACCATGTTGACATAATCTTAGTTGTAAGCATTTCATATTACAAACCATACAGGCACAATGCTAGTTGCAAATATTATACATCACTTATAAAATAGCCAGTCATTGTCAGTCAAACATTATATAGTTCATTCAAATCCACCTTCGTTTAAATCTCATTCTTTCCCTGTATGTTCCCACAATTCCCATTTTTTTTCTTATGTAATTTGCTCCTACCCTTTTCTAAAGATTCAAATTCCAGTTGTTTTATCTCTGTTACTATATTCACTATTTCTAGTACAGTTGGTTTAGACTTTGATTTCCATTTTCTAGTAATTGCTTTTTTGGCAGCCACCATAATTAGACTCAGCAAGGCCTTACTGTGTCTAGGCAATTCCAATTCTGTATAATAGCTTAGAAAAATAATTTCCCTTGTTACACCAATTAGCTCACTCAGTATCTCTGATAGAGTTGTCTGCAGAGAATCTTTAAAGTCTGCCAACTCATTGCACTCCCAGAAAATATGTTCTCATTACTTCTTTCTTCCCCAATCACACCTCCAACATTTGCTGTCTACCTGAGGAAAAATTCTTTGGAGTCTACTTGGGATATAAAAATATCTGTGCAAACATTTCCAAGCAAAAATCCTAAATCTTCTAGATTTTGTTGTATATTTGGGAGATATACATATATCCCCCTATTGTTTCTTTGAGAATTGCTTATCCAATCTCTTTTCCCAATCCTTTCTAACCTCCTTTAACTGATTCTTATAGTTATCATGCAATGTTTTGTATGCTCTACTAATTATTCCTTTTTTAACAGCAGCTTCTGTTCTAGATTCTACTAAAAACTCTACCAGTGCTGGTCTCTTATTTAGGACCCCCTATTTATTTCTCTTTGTCTATACTCTGATATCAATCCTTGATAGAGAAGGCAATCACTAACCAGCAGACTAAATAAATTCATAGCATCTTCCCATTCTATTTCCTTTCCCTCTCTAGTTATTTGCTCCCAATACCTTGGTTCCTTTAACAGTTTTCTCCAATAAATTCAAGCCCCCTCCCCTTGCCTATTGTCTGTATCCCTAATTGCAGTCATCGCTATTGGCAGAATCTCCTTTCTCCATTTCTGCATTGGTTTAGTTCTTTGAATACTTTCTGCTATTTTATGAATATAATATTTTTTATGATTATTGTTCTTCACCTTAAAGGTCTGCATCCAAAATCCCGGTCTGTCCTTGTTTCTTGAGCTTTACCCTTGTTTCATCATCACTTTCCACTTTGAATTATAGGTTTATGCTTGTGCTATGTATAGGAACCATAACTGTGTAGCTCTGAAATACCACTTCAAATCAGGTAATCTCAATTCAACTTGATCTTTCGGAAGAATCAACACCCCCTTCTTCAAACCTTTCTATGGGTAAAAAACACACCATTTTATCCCTTCAAAATAACAGGTTGATCAGGGTCATGAAACCTGATAAAGGTGGTGGAATGGTAATTTTAGACAGCATTGAATACATGGACAAAATGTTTTTGGTACTCCAGGACCTAAACACTTATTTTAAAGAGCCCCATAATTAAGTCAATATTTCATACCACAGTACCCCAACTGACTTATACTTACAAGTCATGCTTTTACAAGGGTTGATTTTGGAGGATCTCTGCAACTTTTTTATAATCCCAACCCCTTGACTCCAACCATCTTCTAGATACCAAAAGTGCATAGAAGTATCTTAGACCCACCCTTGAGACCTATTGTTTCAGCAACAGCAGTCAAAAAGCTATCCTCTCACTGCATATGTTGATCATATGTTAAAACACATTTTTGCTAGCACCCCACACTCACTAAGGGACTTGTGGGATTCGTGGAACTCATCTTGGACAACAATTTCTTATTCTTCAAAGGGGAATTTTATAAACCGATTTGAGGTGTATCTATGGGTGCCACATGTGCTCTCACTATTCCCATCTTAGTGCTGTACCAACGAGAAACCCTTTTTGTATTTAACAACAATCCATTTTTCATTTTTGTCAACTATATCTTTCTTACCTTGATGATATATTTATTTTATGGAATAGGCCTCCAGACATAGCAGATCGATTTGTGGAGCATCTGAACTCACCTACTGAATTTTTGCAGTTTACCCACACAGATAAAGTGAATACTGTCAACTATTTAGATGATACCATTCAGTATAAGGATGGTGAATTTAGCTCAAATATTTATTGCAAACCTACTTTCAGTAATTCTTATCTCCATTATATCCATTTTCCCCCACAAACGAAAAGCAGGCTTGGTGAAAGGTCAAATGCTCAGGTTGCCATAAATGATCTCAGATGATACACTTTTTTTTCCACTAAATCAAACATTTAAGAATTATGTTTTTGGATCGTGAGTACTCCAATATGTTTTTGGACAGGGTGACCAAGGAGGGTCACTCAGTTTAGGACCTCCAAGTTTAAACCCATATTGATTAATCCTTAGGATTCAAGAAGCTTCCCAAACCATTTCAAGGATTATACATAACAACTGGAACATCTTTAAAAGTAGCACTGACATTTTCAGAAAATTGGGGAGCAATCCATTTTTGTCTTCAGGACTGTAGACAACATTACAAATCTACTAGAAAGACCAACACCTTTGCATGATGCAGTTTATGGTAACAACAAGGGGACCACCAAATGTGGAAGTTGCCCCTATTGCCCTTATATTCTAGAAGGAGGTTGTATCATTTTGGACAATACTTTGAAGGTCAAAGTCCAGTTAAGGTATGGCAACTGTAACAGCAGTAGAGTATATATATATATATATATATATATATATATATATATATATATATATATATATATATGCATAAATTCAGCACTGCTGTATATTTTCACTAAGCACATTTCCATAATTTTCATATAGTGCTGATGTTGTGAAACTGAATGGAAGTCTGTGGTGGCATTTTCAAAAACTGTTGTTTAGCTATGTTTTCAGCCCAGAGGTTAGAATTCTATTCAAATTGCCAGAGACCTAAGTTTGACAATAACATCACATGCTTGAAAGCTAGATGGGACAGAGGGACTTAATGCCATTTGCTCACTCATTTCCCAGTAAAAGACAGACATCTGTTTGGTGCATACAGTTACCGGGTACAGGCCAGAGTATAATAACCCCTGATACCTACTAAATAGACAAGAAAGAAATGGGTGCACCAAGCAAAACCAAGAGCCAAATATGAAGTAATGCCCGTAGGTAGAAAGAAACCAGTTGTAGACCATCGCAAGTGCAAACAAAAACATTTAATCCAAATCAAGATTTTTCACTTTCGTCCCTAAACTGGGATTTCATCAGAATACCAAATAACTTGCATCTCTTCCTTTTGTCATCAGCAGATGACATAAATCATCTTATTAAAGAGCCAGTACTATTTAAAATTAAAACCAGTGCCACTGTTACAAAATTCATACTCTTACCCATTCAGATCTAATACTAAAATAATCAACTACTTCTTTCAAATTGAATAAGTAAATAAATAAGTAAAAACAATCACATAAACTAAAAATTATAAACACAGTGACTAAACAGTCACACACTCTTATACATGTAAAGAAATATATAAAAACCATGAAGCAGTGACATTCCCAACTTTGTCAATAAAATATATATCAATAAAACCACAATACGAGCATCTCAGCATAGCAATAATAAATGCTTGTTAAAATGGGAATAAATATAATAAATAGTAATAAATATTACCATACGAAATCAGAGTTTAGCAGAATGTAGTTTTAGCACAGGTTTTATTTATACATTGTGATTCAAGCCAGGTGGTGGGGTAGCATTCAAACTAAACTGCCAAAGCAGTTCCTTGTATTCTAGTTTAATTTCCCATTCACCCCCCCCCCCCCAGGATTAATTTCTACCTTTTCTAATATGGCAAATGTAAAATCCTTAAAAGCAGTACATATTAATGTATGTTTAAAAAGCACATTATACCATAATAGTGCTCATAAATTATTTTCTTCGATGGCCTCTTAGTTTTCCTAAGTAGAAACCAGCACAAGTTGAGTACTTTGCAATATACACCACACCCAAGGCCTGCAATTACCCTTTATAAATATATTTTGGTATTGAAGTCATTATCAAGTTTTAATGATTCAGCCACCAAAATATATGAGCACTCCTTGCAAAAACAACATCTCCAGGAACCATTATAATTACAGACTTTTTTATTGTTATTAGGGCTCAGACCAGTATTCCCTATTTCCAATACATTTTTAAAGTTCATAGCAGTCTTAAAAACAAATCAAGGGCGGGACCCTACTATTAAAAACACAGATAGATTGTTTTTTTTTAAATGCTCCTGTTATTAGTCACAATTCTTTTGACCTGATTGGAGCTTTCCCTGCTCTAACCCCTGAAACCTTAAATAAAGTGAAAGCAGAGAGGCAAGAAAGTCTGAGTCATTATGCTACTACTTTTTGTGGTACCGGCTTTGTCAAAAATAGAAAAATAGTCCCTCACCAAGAAATTTGAACTACTAGCAGTCATGTACCTGAATGCTATTTCTCCTTCTGCTTGGAAACTAAATTATTCATTGGCAATTACTAATAGAATTAGTGCCACCTGTATATATGAAGATGGGCATAGTAAATGAAGAAATGCAGCAGATATCACTGAGAGATAATATAGCTACTGATAACCTCACTGGCAATATACATCAGTGATTGCAGTGAGGGAAAATATAGCAAATGAAATATGAAATATAAAGTAAAAATGCTGTTTATATCATGATTATGCCTCCACACAAAGGCAAAAAAGAAGAAAATGTTCCAAGTGAGAAAACTATAAAGATATTAATAGACCACTCACTGCCTTTATAGGTCAAGTGTAAAGCTTTTTTTACCATTTATTTTTGTTATAATTATGCCCACATCTCATAAAGTGGGCTTTCTTAATCTTAAATGTGTAATTTTTACTTTAGATATTTCAGTCTGCCTAATTTTATTAAGTTTAATAGACTGTTGCTTCTATTTATTGTATGTAAAGTACCTGTCCGTTTACTTCCTGATTCCATGTTATCCAGCCCTCACTTCTGATGGAACAGAAGAGGGGAGAAACAGTTTGTAGTGGATCAACATGTCTTCTGTAATCTGCAGCAGATTTTAATACAAAGTAACCAGAATGCAGCACAGTCTGTTACTCAGTCAAACAATAAATCAAAAAAACACACAGCTATAGTCAAGTGAAAGGCAACAAAAGTAAAATGGAGCAGAATAAGATTCTTAGTAAGGTGCACAAATTGGCATACAGTGTAATACAATAGTTGTAAAACTAATAAATTATTGTCTATGAATGAATTGATTGGTCACTTTTAGGAAGAATACTACAGATGTGTGAATCATCTCAATGACAGCCCTGATGTTATAGTGCAAGGAATTAGTGCTGGTAAGAAAACATTTGGAATAATTTGAGCATCTGTGATTATTCCATAGTAGGCAACTGTTTACTACAGTGTGACATCTGTGAGCCAAGTAAAATAAACTTTAAATTGTTAAGTGCTTCCCTAGTGCGAGGCCTAACCTTAACACCGCTTAGGGATGCTTAACAAAAGCTTCTTAATGGCACCTAAGCTCTGTTAGGATCCAGGGAATCACTTAACAAGTTTGTCTTTTTCCTGATTTCGGAACTCCATGCACTACAAATAAATTCCTAATAAAGTAGTAAATCCACAATTGTATCTAAGTCTCAGTTTGTGTTGCTTTGAATAACCTACATATCATTCTACTGTGAGAAATGTCATAGTTGCTACTGGAAATATTCAACTCTTACATGTGGAACCAATGGATCACCATTCAAACAAAACACAACGGAAAGCAATGTAGCCCAACAAAGTGTGGGGCCTCTCCCCCACACCCCCCCAACTTAAATATACCAACTCTGCGATCGCACTACACGGGGAGAGGGCACAGCTCACCATGGTGGTCAAGTGGTTCCTTTCCCTGGGAAAGGAATTCAGCAGTTCGTTGTTTCGTTTAAATGATGTTTTGGTGGATGAAGATCGGGTAAGTCAGATTTGGTCGATCGTACTTTCGTTTATTGAAAGTAGATCCACATACATATATATATATATATATATATATATATATATATATATATACACACACACACACACACACACACACACACACACACACACACACACGGAAACACTTTGGAATCTTGAAATAGTAAAATGTTCAATTTCAGTATCTCGAGACCAAAGTGTCGAATCTGCAGATGCATGAAACTATAGAATATCAAACCCAGAAATGTCGAATCCACGCTACTGACAGTGAGTTAGGTAAGTGTGGTGTTTTTAAGGGTTTTGGGGAGGGTTTGTGTGTTTGTGAGTGTGTCAGGGCATGTTAGGTGTGGGGTACGGTACGTAGGTGAGAGTGTGAGTGTGTCAGTGTCGAGAGTGGTGGTGTTTGTATCTATGTGATGTGTGTTTGTGTGAGGGGGGTTTGGAATGTATGTTGGTGGGTTTTGTGTGTGTTGGTGTTTAGTGTGACCTCAGAGTTAGTATATATAAGTAGGGTGTGTGTGTGTGTGTGTGTGTGTGTGTGTGTGTGTGTGTGTGTGTGTGTGTGTGTGTGTGTGTGTGTGTGTGTGTGTGTTGTGCGGAAGTAGGTATAGTTGCGTTTGTGTGTGTGTGCATTAACGGTCGTGGTTTTGGGTTTAGCGGTTTTGGGTTTCATTTATTTGGTGTTTCTGCTTTATGGTCTCGAAATACTGAAATTCCATGTTTCAGTATTTCGAGATTATAAAGTGAATCCATATATATATATATATATATATATATATATATATATATATATATATATATATATACATATATGTATATATATATATATATATATATGGTTCTCATGATTTAGAGTTTATATACTATAACAGAACTTAACAATCAGGTGGTTAACTTTTAGGAGTACAAGGGCAGTTGTACTTACTAAGACACAAAGAACATATTATATTCTATTAAGATGTACCTGCCAGAACTTGTTTTTTTTTTTCTGCACATGCTGTTGCTGTCATTATTATGACAAGCTTCCTTACAGCAAGGTTGCTTACTATTAATATTTGGACCTCAGGTTTATCAAAGGTATCCATTATAGTTCTCCATGGAGAATATATTTTTCACAAACGGAATTGTGTTGTTACACTGCTGTCTGTTTTATTGTATACTATATTTGTGTAATATAACAAGCTCTGGGTGGGAGGGTAGGACTTTTTCAGTCATTTTGCTCCCCAGTTGGATAGCTTGAGATGGCACAAAGAGCAGTTGAAGGCCTACTTAAGAAGATGTGCCTCAGACCACAACAGCAATTAACTATAACCCTACTCACATTTGGAAGTAGGCAACACTTATACATGCAGGACTACATGTTTACATTATTTAGCTTTATACTTTTAGCACATTGATCAGTAATCAGATACATAATGGCATTGTACTTATTTAGATAAGAAGTAAAAAGCACCAGTCACAATAAAGATGCAAACTATGTACGTGCTGTTGTTCCAGTCACTGTCGCTGAATGTCATCTATTTAAGTACTCTTGGATTAAAGCCTTTTCTGTAATGTATATATTTTTATATGAAAAATAGAAAAGTATATATTGCTTGTTAATCCTATGTATAACTTAGATCTGATGAAGCTCTGATAAGCGCAAAAGCACTCATCCCGTTTCAACTCTATAAACCATGATTTAAACAAGAACTACCAGCTGAAATCCTGTTTTCTTATTTTTACTAATAATTCAAAGTGATCTTTGACAAGGATCTTACATAAGAATATTGACAATTGTTTATTTTAATAATTTGTATGCCAAAATTAATACCTATAAAACTAGTTTTCCTTGTATTGTTTTGTTCTTTTTTAAGGAAAGTGTGTACTTCCATAAGGCTGGAAAAAAAGAAGTTATCTACTTACCATAACATTCCATGTTTGTAGTCCATCTCACCTATATTCTTGCTGGGTGGGTTCAGAGCCGATATTCACCTCCGACTCAGCCGATACCAAAGCTCTAGAGCTTTTAATGGCTCGAGGCTAGCCCCTATCCCATGGTGCCTCATGGCAAATCCCCAGATTTAGTTTGCTAGAAAGCAATAAATACCTATCAGGTAAGAGTAATCTAAGAGCTGTATAAATACAGCAAAGGATTAGAAATATAATCCATTCCAGGTGGACAACAAAAAGAACAATGTCAGGCAGCACCAGAATGGTCCACCAGATCCCCCAGAAACAAGAAGGGGGTTGGAGGGAGGGACGCAAGAATATAGGCGAGATGGACTACAAACATGGAACGTTATGGTCAGTACATAACTTCTTTATGTTATGTAGTTCTATCTCACCGTAATTCTTGCTGGATCGGACAGCGTCCCTAACACCTTTATCGCCAGTGGCTCAAGAGAAGAGACTCTTCAGCACAGTGGACCCAAAGGATGACCTGTCATGGGAGGCCAAATCCAATTTATAATGAGTGACAAATGTATGTGGTCTTGCCCAAGAAGCTGCTGCACAAATAGTATCAATTGGGAGCCTAGATCTAAAGGCACATGAAGTAGCTACAGCCCTAGTAGAGTGACCTTTAACTTTGACAGGTAATTGTCTACCAGCTTGTTGATAAGCAAAGGATATGCAATCTGAAAGCCATTTTGAAAGAGTAATCTTAGAAACAGGCAAGCCTTTCCTTTTGTCAGAAAAGGAAACAAAAAGTTGATCAGATTTCCTTAATTCTTTGGTCCTGTGTATATAAAACCTGAGTATTCTGTGAACATCTAGCTGGTGTAGTCTATACTCTGATTTATTAGAGTGGTTTGGAAAGAACACAGGTAGCTCAATGGTGGTATTCAGATTGTGTTCTGAGCATACTTTGGGAAGAAAGGAAGGGTTTGTCCTAAGAGAAACTCTATCCTCATGAAAGATAATGTAAGGAGGTTGAATAGTTAGAGCTTGTATTTCTGAAACTCTCCTAGCAGATGTTATAGCTACCAAGAATAATGTTTTCCATGATAGCAATTTTAGGTCTGACGATGAGGATGGCTCAAAGGGTGCAGACACCAAAGATGAGAGGACTAAGTTTAAGTCCCAGGGTTTTAATGGTTGTTTTATTGGGGGCCTGAGAGGAAGAACTCATTTTTTAAAAGTTTTACACAAGGAGTGCTGCATGATTGGATTTCCCATGAAGCCAAAGTGGAAATTGGAAATTGGAAATAGCAGCTAATTGAACTCTAACTGCAGTGGCTGCCGCTCCTTCATGAAAAATTGTTGCTATGAAGGATAAAATGGATTCTAAAGGAGCTGTATATGGATCTAAGCCCCGATTCATAGCCCAAAGGGAAAACCTTTTCCATTTGCTGGAATATAGTTTCTGAGTGGAAGGTTTATGGGATGAAATTAGAATATGTTTGACCACAGGTGCTAGAGGAATACACCTGGCTATTCGTGGAACTGGAGCAGCCATGCTGTCAATTTGAGGGAGTGGATGAAGGGGTGGAACTGTCCCCATTGATGAATCAGGAGATCTGGAGATGGGTCCAGAATCCATGGTTCCTCCAAGAGGTAGGGCCACAGGAAGGGAAACCAAACTTGTCGAGGCCAATAAGGAGCAATGAGGATCAAGGAAATCCTCAACTGACTTGCTTTCTGTATTACTTTGAGGATGAGTGGAAAAGGAGGAAAGGCATAAAGAAGTCGCGGGGGCCAGTCGTGAACTAGAGCATCCCTGGGTGACATCCCCAGATGGAGAATGAGGGCAAAGTAGCTGCTGCATTTGGTGTTCAGGTGGGTGGCAAATAGATCGCAGCAAGGCTGGCCCCATCTGTGAAAGATCTCTTTCGCAACCATTGGATTCAGGGACAACTCGTGAGGCATCAGAATTGCTCGGCTGAGTTTGTCTGCTTTTACGTTGGATTTCCCCGGGATATGCGTTGCTATCAGGAAGTGTTGAGTATTCATCACCCATTTCCAAACTCTTAAGGCCTCTCGGCAAAGCAGGTAAGACTTGGTTCCCCCTTGTTTGTTTATGTACCACACGACAGACATGTTGTCTGACTGAATCACAATCATCCCGGTGGGAAGGGAGCTGTGAAGTGTTTGCAACGCATACAGCACCGCTCTCATCTCCAGAACATTGATGTGCAAGTGGTTCTCGTGGTTCTGCCAAGTACCTTGGACTGTCATTCCCAGATAATGCCCCCCACCTTATCTGGGAAGCATCCGTGGTCAAAACTGCTTTCTCTTGGGGAGGAACAACTGGACGACCTAGGATAAGTTGTTTTGTGTGTAACCACCATGTCAGATCCTTTCTGCATGTGTTTGTTATCAATATCTGGTGAGACAATGGAAGGTCTTGCATCGACCATTGTGCAAATAGCAGCCATTGGAGAATCCTCATGTGTAGGCGAGCAAGAGGAACTAATAGGATGGTGGACGCCATAGTCACTAGGACTTGAAGGACTACTCTGGCCTGAACTCTTTGTTTGTTTAGCAAGGATCTGACATGACTGCGTAGAGATTCCACTCTTTCCTGTGTTAGCCTTACTGATATGGTGGTTGTGTCTATTTCTGAACCTAGATATACAATGTGCTGTGAGGGAGATAAGACTGACTTTTGCAAGTTGACAGTGATGCCTAGACTGGCGCACAAGGATAGACTCTCGTCCCTGGTCCTTATGAGTTGATGCTTGGTGGTAGCAGTGAGGAGCCAGTCGTCTAGGTACAGAAACACCTGGAATCCTTGATGTCTCAGGTGAGCTGTTACCACTGCCATGCATTTGGTAAACACTCTGGGGGCTGTAGTGAGGCCAAAGGGCAGTGTTCTGAACTGAAAATAAGTAGCTCCCAGCTGGAAGCGTAAGTGTTTCCTGGAGCACCTGTCCATTTTGATGTGGGTGGTAGTACACATCCTGGAGATCAATTGAGCACATCCAGTTGTCTTCCCAATAAAGGGAAATATCGACTGCAGAGTGACCATTCGGAACTTTGATTTCCTTACATGCTTGTTGAGCCTGCTGAGCTCTAGAATTGATCTCCAGTCCCCTGTCTTTTTTAGAACTAAAAAGAATCAAGAGTAAGTTCCATAACCTACTTCCTCTGCGGGGACTTCTTGGATGACTCTTTGTTGCAGCAACAAGATGACCTCTGATGTTGCACGGTCTAGTTGGATGGGTGGTACATCTGGTAGAGACCGGATTGTTGGGGGTTCAGAAAGAAAGGGAATCAGATAACTTCTGGATATTATTGTGTGTATCCAATGATCTTGAGTGATGGTTAGCCAGTCACTTGGGTACAGTGATATACAATCCCCCAACTGCCTCCAGAGATGGACAGTCGGGCAACCCTTCAGGGTCAATGGAAGGGACGATCAGAGAAAGCTTCTCTGTCTCCCTGATGTTGCGGACCTCCTCTGCCATGAGGGCGGAGTCTTCCATTATATCCTCCCCCTCTGCCTCTGGGGGAGGGTTGACCTTGTGCCTGAGGGAAACCTTTTTGGGATTTGCGGAACCACATTTTCCCTCCTGTATTACCCTTGGGATAGGGTCTGGATGGGAGAGAGAAACTGACTCTGATGGCAGGTAAGGTTTTCCCTTCCTGCTCACACCTAGTCAAAGTCTCTTTCACTTGGGATCCAAAAAGAGATGACCCATCAAAGGGAACATTAGTGAAGGAAGACTTGAAGGATTCTGTAAAATTACAAAGATGCATCCATAAATGTCTCCTGAGGGATATTCCTGCGGTGGCTGTCCTACTCGCTCCATCTGCCGCATATGAGATCAGCCTCATGGAGGAGTTAGCTATGGAAGTAAGGGTGGAGAGCTGTGTAGAAATCTTATCCATGGAACCCGGAGCTACTGAACCCTGGAGAGTTTCTCCTAACTCTTTCAGGACATCCCTCTGCAGAGGAGTAAAATGAGTCAGGTAATTCAGCAATCTTAACGTAAATGCCACTGAAGAAAAAGTATGCTTCCCATACCTATCCGTCATCCTGGACTCCTTGTTAGGAGGATGGATATTAGAAGATGTCTCAGATAATTCCCTCTTGGTGGCCGCTGCTACCACCATAGCATCAACTGGAACTCCCTTACTAAGGAAAGACTTGTCCTCAGGTGCTGTCATAAATTTGTTTGGCCTCCTCAGGACAGTTTCCACTGAATCTGGAGAGGTCCATGCTTTCCGTGATATGACCCCAAAAGCTGGTCATAAGGCGGAGTCACCCAGGAGGTGAAAGGTCGGGAACCAAAAGCCTCAAGATACACTGATTCATCCTCAGTAGGGTTAGAGGTCTTCCAATCACCCCTCTGTCTAAGGATTTCAAGGATGTCAGAAAAAGAGACATCCTCAGAGGGGGATCTAGGGGATCCTTCTGATTCCTCTAAATCAGTGTCTGACGTGACAGACTCAGGTGAGTAAACATGTTGCCTCTTACACATCCTCTTCCGAGGGAGCTCTCCAGTGGGATAATCTGGGGAGGTCTTGGAAGAGGGGGCACCTCCAATGGCAGCTACTTGGGCCTCTGGTTCCCTATGCTGTGGGGGTGGCAGGGGGGAAGAGGTTGCTGCCTGCTGGTGGGACACGGGTTCCAAAGGAATGGCTTTGGCAGAGGATAAAGCCTTCTCTATAGCTTTGAAAGCCTTCCACCCCTGCTCCGAAGAAGACCTCCTCTCCGAGGGGGCAGATGGTCAACTCCTAGCAAGATGGAATGGCTCCAAAGCAGAAGTGGAAGCCGAGCTGAGTCGAGCCAAGGCTCCGAGAGGGAGGGTAGGTTCCAATGAGAACCCAGAGTGACTGTCCCCCTCAGAGTCGACACAAGAGCATCGGCTCCCAGAACCCTCTGCTCCAGATTCAGCCATCGAGGACAGAGTAATTGGCTCCAAGAAAACAGGTTGAATCCCTGGAGCTGAAGGGTCCAAGACAGAGGAACCTGAAGTAATAGGCTCCGAGAGCGAAGCAGTCGGAGGAGGAACAGTGGTCAGTAAGGGGGTTGGCTCCAAGACCTTTGAGTCTTCTTCTTCTTCTTCTTCTTCTTCTTTCGGCTGCTCCCATTAGGGGTCACCACAGCAGATCAACTGTTTCCATTTCTTCCTGTCCTCTGCATCTTGCTCTGCCACACCAACCGCCTGCATGTCCTTTCTCATCACAGCCATAAACCTTATCTTAGGCCTTCCTCTTTTCCTGTTACCTGGCAGCTTCATCCTTAGCATCTTTTTCCCAATATGCTCTGCATCCCTCCTCAGCACATGTCCAAACCAATGTAATCTTGCCTCGCTGGCTTTGTCTCCAAACCTTCCAACCTGGGCTGACCCTCTAATATACTTATTCCTAATCCTGTCCATCCTCGTCACACCCAGTGCAAATCTTAACATCTTCAACTCTACCACGTCAAGCTCTGACTCCTGCCTTTTTGTCAATGCCACTGTCTCCAACCCGTATAACATAGCTGGTCTCACTACCCTCTTGTAGACCTTCCCTTTCACTCTTGGTACTCGTCTGTCACAAATCACTCCTGACACTCTTCTCCACCCACTCCATCCTGCCTGTACTCTCTTCTTCACCTCTCTTCCACACTCACCATTACTCTGAACTGTTGATCCCAAGTACTTAAACTCATTCACCTTCACCACCTCTACTACCTGCATCCTCACCATTCCTCTGTCCTCCCTCTCATTCACACACATATATTCTGTCTTAGTCCTGCTGACCTTCATTCCTCTTCTCTCTAGAGCATATCTCCACCTCTCCAGGGTCTCATCCACCTGTTCCCTACTCTCACTACAGATCACAATGTCATCTGCAAACATCATAGTCCACAGGGACTCCTGTCTGATCTCGTCTGTCAACTGTCCATCACCATTGCAAATAAGAAAGGGCTCAGAGCTGATCCTTGATGGAATCCCACCTCCACCTTAAATGCGTACGTCACTCCCACCGCAGACCTCACCGCTGTCACACTACCCTCGTACATATCCTGTACTACTCTTACATACTTCTCTGACACTCCCGACTTCCTCATACAATACCACAACTCCTCTCTAGGCACCCTGTCATATGCTTTCTCTAAATCCACAAAGACACAATGCAACTCCTTCTGATCTTCTCTGTACTTCTCCATCAACACTCTTAGAGCAAACATCGCATCTGTAGTGCTCTTTCCTGGCATGAAACCATACTGCTGATCACTAATCATCACCTCCCTTCTTAACCTAGCTTCTACTACTCTTTCCCATAACTTCATGCTGTGACTGATTAGTTTAATCCCTCTGTAGTTACTACAACTCTGCACATCACCCTTATTCTTAAAAATTGGTACCAAAACACATTTTCTCCATTCCTCAGGCATCCTCTCACTTTCCAAGATTTCATTAAACAATCTAGTTAAAAACTCCACTGCCATTTCACCTAAACACCTTCATGCTTCCACAGGTATGTCATCTGGACCAACAGCCTTTCCGTTCTTCATCCTCTTCATAGCTATCCGAAAACCACCTCTTCACCACCCTCTCAATGTCCCCATCTGATAGGGTCTTGGAGGATCTGGTGGAGACAGAATGAGATCTCCTTCTCTCCAAAATAGGAGATCTCAATGTAGGAGATACAGTCTCAATGTCAGGCAAAATATTCGGTACCGAAGATTGTCTCGGAACCGATGAAATTGACCGCACCAAAATAGATGAAGCTGAGTCGGAACCGGAACTTCTTGGCTCCAACACTTTAGTTTTTTTTTTTGTCAGCTCTGAAGCCGGGGCCAATGATTTTCTCTTTGAGGATTTTGGAGCTGCCTGACCAAGTTCTAGCTGTTCCTGGAAGGAACTGGTCATGAGACCCCTGTCAATGAGTTTCCTCTTTCTTTCATTTAAAACTCTAGTGCTAAAAGCGTGACAGAAGGTGCAGGGTTCCTGTAAATGGGCTTCACCAAGGCAATATACGCAACTGGAGTGGCTGTCTGTAAGAGACATTTTCTGCGCACACCTATCACACTTTTTGAACCCCGAAGGGCGATGATTCTTATGATCCTTATCTTTATCTTTTGACATTTCTAGAAATGAAGACAAAATAGATAACAATAGTAAAGGTATTAACTACAATAATAGTGAGAAGAGAAGGAGATAACTTTTTTTTTTTTTAAAAAAACAGTCACACACACACAGGGAGGAAAGGCCCTCTAACTTAAACAGGCACTAGGCCCTCTAACTTAAACCGGCCATACAGCCCTAAGGGGGAAATAGGGGTTGAAGAACTTTCAAAAACAGTCACACAAGAGACAAGAAACTATCTATCTATCTATATATATATCTGATAGAAAAAAGTAAGAAAAGACTAAATATAGTAAAAAACGTTTTATTTAGCCAACGAGCCAGTAAGACACAACCTTGAAGCTTTTGCGGCAAATGAGATCTGGGGATTTGCCGTGAGGCACCATGGGATAGGGGCTAGCCTCGAGCTAGTAAAAGCTCTCGAGCTTTAGTATCAGCTGAGTTGGAGCCGAATACTGGCTCCAAACCCATCCAGCAAGAATTATGGTGAGATAGGACTACATAACATCTAACTTTTCTTGCAACTAGGTTACAGTGCCTGATTGCATTAACAGTTTGCATCTGTTTAAACTGCTCTAAATCATTACATTATTTTAGATCAGTCTTTTGTTGTTTCTGACCCAATAGCATCTGGATAAAGCACTGTAAGCTTTTCAATCCTTTAATCAGTAATTCCAGTAAATAGCTGCACTGCTTTTGCCTTTAAAGTGGTCCTTTTGGAGTCAAATTTTGGTTGTCTTTTTATGAGAGAATTTGAGAACCAGGCTGAGGTGTATAAGTTCTGCTTGCTTCCAAATGTGATTAGGGTTATAGCTAACTGCTGTTGTGTATGAGGCACATCTTCTTAAGTAGGCATTCAACTTCTCTTTGTGCCATCTCAAGCTATCTAGCAATAGACTGAAGTGGCTGAAAAAGTCCTACCCTCCCACCAAGAGCTTGTTATGTTCTTAAACCCAGCATCTCTCTTGCTCTCTATCTCTTATATTAATTTGACCACAAAATTTCCTTCCTTTCCTCCTTCATTGGTTGTTATTAAGTTATATAAATCTATCATTTTGCAAAGTCCCTCCCTTTTTACTATTCAAACCATTTTCCCATCACATTGTCTTCAATGGATCCTAAAGTAAGAATGTCCACCACCAACCAGTATTGCTCTTGTCTCTTTACCTTGCTCTCTTGACTCCTTTTCAAAGAAATACTGCCTAAGGACATCAAATGCTATGAGACTCACAACAAACTGTCTTTTGAAGCTCCCCCACTCTTTCTCATCTGCAGATCAAACAGGAATTTCCTCTCCTTAGACTGCCAAAGGCTGAGCTACCCTGTCCTTCAAGATGAAAGGTTAGCATGCTTGTTTCCCTTCTGCTGCCACTATTATAGCATGCAATGTCCTTAGGCAGTGTAGTAACTACTTATGGTCACAGATAATAAACTCTTACTTAGCATAAAAATTTCTGTTTGTGAGAGATGTAAATATTTAACAAATATGGATGTTTCGTTTGAATAAAAAAAAACACAATTGCCTCACTCTACACCAACCCACACTAAAATGTCTTACACTGGGGCTGTAAAACTATCATTGCCAAATCCTTCTAGATCCATATAGACTAGGCCTCAGCAAAAATCCAGGGCCACATAACTTTCAGACACAGTTTCAACAAAGAATTGCCTAAACTTAAATAATGTCAAATCCAGCACACCCAACCACTCTGCAAATAGAAATGTTTTAGTGATTGGTGACTGTAATCAGATACACTGATTCTCCTCTCACTAGGTTGGACAAAGACTAGGTAATGATGAGTTATCTTTTAGGTGCCAATATCTCTGATATCCCAAAGACCCTTTTCATCTAACAAAAATGGCTATGAGATGGCTGTGGTGGCCCATGTTAGTGTGAATTAATTGAGATGTAAAACCCTGAGGGATGTGCAGAGGGACATGTCAGACCTCTCCATGCATGCACAAATGCAGGCAGGACTCTAGTCCTGTGAGGAATCCTTCATCCTCCAAGAATAATGCCTAGGTATGAAGAAAGAATAGTTGACTTCAGCAATGTTCTAAATAGCTGCTGTCATTACAGGGGATCCAGTATGTGCCATCATGGGATGAGAAGCTTGAAAATCCTACTTGCTTTCCAAAGGATGGACTGCACCTGTCATTCCAAGGCATCTACATACTGGCCTTTACCACCCCCATAGTGTCTTTTTAGCCAGAACATTACAACATAACTAATATTTTAACTCCAAAACAAGATCATATTAAGATGGCTCTGATCAATACCCCCATAGTGTCTTTTTAGCCAGCTAATGAACATTACAACATAACTAATATTTTAACTCCAAAACAAGATCATATTAAGATGGCTCTGATCAATACCAGGAGTCTCAACAACAAACTGCCTGACCATGAGACTCTCCTGCATTTGGAAAATACCCATGTTTGTCTAACTACTGAAACTTGTTTTAAACATTCATAGGCACTCCATCCATACCTGAGTTTTTTTTTTTTGTTTTGTTTTGTTTTATTTTTTAAAAGGGTTAGAATGTAGACATTCCTGGGTAGACACCAGATGGTTTGTTATGCATGTCATTACAGCCGCAGTCTGATATTTTGTATTATACTCATTTTTATTATGGGTGCTATACTGAACTTCTGCACAGTATCACTCATGTGTTGAGATTCCTGGAGCTGAAAATCTTTGTATGATAATGTGATACTGGGTAACTGTTATTCAGTATTTAGAGCTGCTATATTAAGAAAACTGAGGGCAAAGCATTAAATAGAAGTTAGAACAATCAAATATTTAAAAGATAAACCTCAGTAGTCTAATATGAACAGCATTATTAAAACTGAACAAGTTCTTAAGTTACAATAATATCTGAGCTTCCTGTGAGAGACTATGGTATAGTCCATGTTATAATAACTGTTTCTTTTTAATTGTATGGAGTTCTTGACTTCATAATTTCTAGTGTCAGTAACATCCTAGTTTTAATAATAGTGAGAATTACTGGCCTTGAACTGAGGATTTACCTATAACAATAAGTTAGCATGAATTACCTAAAAACTCCTTTTTGAGTTACAGTTGTGCTTAACATTAATCTAAGCTTTTTGCATAGAAATGTTAATAATATGCTGATTGAAATGGGCCTGATCTTGACAATACATTGATTTTTTGGTGGGTTGGAATTGGCTGAATATCTAACATAACAGTTATTGTTTCTGCATTTGATGAAATACAAGATTAGCATGGACTTGAGCTATATATGTTTTACGGTGATTACTTTTACAGGAACTTAATCAAAGAGCATTGCATCTACAATAGGCAGCTGACATTACAATACAGTAACATTAAAAAATATTGTTTTACCTGGTTTACTATCCGCTGAAAAAGGACCTGCGTCCAGTCAGAATTTCCCAGTAAACAAATGTAAATAAATAAATAAATAAATTAGACTTATTATAAGAAGTTGATATAATGGAAGCACATTTCAATTATTCGAGGTGACTGTTATTAGTACTCATTGAAATTATTTATTTTGAGGTATACATATTACAGTACCATTAGAATATTTATTTCATTTGCTGTAAGAGTCTGCCGTTAACATAGCTGGAATGTTAGTCATTTTTGAGCTATACATACTGATGTCATTAGAATATTTAATTCTAAACACATTTGCTTCTTCCCTTATTAAGTTACCAAAATGGAGGTATTAAATGAATGTGAACTAGAGTGTTTACTCCAGCATAAATTTCTTGCTACTTGTCAGTTTTGCAGTTTATTATCCCAATGAGGTGAGGATAAACGGAATAATCACTGTGATAACTGTCTGCTGGTAACAGAAATCAATAAACATCCTAGAGAGGAAATAGTCAACTTAACTCATTGTTTATGTAACAATTGGGTTACAATGCATACTGTGATAGAGTGTGCTAACATTAGAAAGAATATTTATTAAATATTATAGAATCTAGTGTTCTAAATGAAGAAGAAACTACAAAGAATTAGGAAGAAGCAGACAAGAACAAATACAGACTGGCAGAAGGTGAGGCAGGGACCAATAAAAGAATACAGAAAAATCAATATATTTAAGTAATAAATCAATGGAAAGTGATGGTGAGACTATGTCAGCTGTACTTGTACACATCATGAGATTGAAAGCAATTGTAATGTTATTGTAGTTAAAAAACAGAGAGGATGATGAAAACATCAGAACACAAACACCTTGTAGAAAAAGAAAGAAAAGGGCAAAAGATATTACTAAAATTAAAAAGAAGAAACAGACCAATAATAGAGGCTGCAAATAATGAAGTTTTATCAAACAAGTAAAATGAGACTACTTCTTTATACAATGGCTCAATGCTGGCAATTAAGGAGTGTCTAAGTTATACACAAAGTGAGTTAATGTTCCAAGAAGAATATGAAAAGATTCAACTCTTCGAATCATTATCAGTAGTAAATATAGAGATTGGGAAAGTATGTATTAATCAGAGAAACATGGATGTGAACAGTTTATTAACCACTATTAGTACAAAAAGATCTAGAAGCAACATACTTTTATAATTTTACTGATCTTAAAAAATTGAAATTAAATAAACTCAAAAGAAGAGTCTTAGGGTTGGGGTCAATTGTTGAATTAACATACTGGAACTGGAAGATATAAGTTCTACACAAATCAACCATGACAGTTAAATTTCAATAACTGGAGATTCATTAATCAAGAGAACAGTAAAAACACTAAGTGACATACATACCAAGAAAATAACCATATCATCTCGTCTAGTTTGAAGTTCAAAATAATACCAGAATTACTAAGAAAATTGTTAAAGGAAATATAAAGTTCAAACATATTATAATGCAAGTTGGGAGAAAAGACTTATAAGTCACACCATTAAAGCGCACAAAAAATTCAGTTTTAAAAAATACAAATACTAGAAATGAATAGTATAAAAGTTATCTTCAATGAATTGATGAAATGGTACCATCACTAAGATGGAAAAATCATCTGTCTTCTAAAGCTTGTATGTTCAGTGCATGGACAAGACAACTGTGTTTCCTATATAATATTGAATTAATAACATGTTGACAAGGTTTTGTTAATGATAAGTTAATGTTTTCCATTGATATTTTGACAGTATGAGTCCAGTGGTAAAATTTCAAACAAAGTTAACAGTTTTTTAGGAAGGCATCTCTCAGAAAACCAGAAAGTTATAGACTGAATAATTTTGTAAATTTTTAGTTTTTGTAACATAAAATGTGTTAAATGTAATGAGTTGAACTTAATATTAGACAATGAAGCATACAACATTGTTCAATAAGTGAAGCATGGATTTGTGTGAAACTGTCTTCCCATGTTATAGCAAGTATGAATGCAGGCTGAGAAACAATAAGAGAGGTAGCAGAGTTCTTTTTCTAATATACTGTTCAATTTCCTCCACTTTAATTTCAATGAACCCTTTCATGGAAATATTGATTGTATAGAAAACATTAGAATCATGGTGAGTTATCAAACTCTATAAATGAACTGTATTAAACGTGTCAGTCATCTGCACTACATAAACAGGATTTGAGAACAGAAATATATCTCTTGAAAATAAGGAACATCATACTTATTGGTGAGTTTAGTTATTCTGTTTCTAACTGTGATTTTCTTGCAGTTGACTCATCTTATGTAAGAGAATAAATTGGTAAGAACTATTTTCATGGCTTCAGGCAAACAGTAAAAGAGAACCACAAGGGGAAGAGAATATTTGAAGTGATAATTACTAATAATGAAAACATGATTAGTAACATCAAAATAGGACCACCCTTTCTAAATCAGATCATAATTCTACTTCATTTGTGGTAAGGATAAACAAAATAAGATATAACATGTTTAAAAATACAATTATGGGTTATTGGACTACAATAACATTAAAAATATATCTATGTAATATAAAATATGCTAAACACAGGATGTCACTCTAATTAAGATTTTGAATATAACATCTTCCAGTACAAAATAATATTGAATTGAATACTAGTTAAAACAAAATACATTTTTCTGTATAGAGGGATAATATAGTGTGCAAGGTTAATAAAAAGAAAAAAAGAGTACATATACAATTTACAAAAAAAAAAATCATACAATTAGTAACAAGAGAAAGCTAGACAAAATAACCAAGGTATTTCAAAAATTAGCCAAGCAGAAAAAAAGTACATTTTGAAATGAAGTTAGCAACCAGTAAAAACAAAAAGGAATACAACAGTTAATTAAATTGTTTTAAGAAAGCTATGAATCCTATCATGTCAGTAACAGTAAATGACAGATTAGTCATTAATCATAAAGAGAAAGATGATGAATTTAAAAAAATGTTTTGTAACTTTGAGGAGAAGAAGAATTGAATCTGTGGATAACAAAATAAATCATAAAATTTTAAAGAAAGATATCTGCCTTGGCATATGTGTCCCTACTATAACAAAAGCAGTAAAGTCATATTCAGCTGCAGAGAAATATGGCTGTTGTAAATTCCCTGTGGGCAAAGAGAAGCACACACTGCCATGCCCCCAGCTATAATAACCAAGTAAATGGGGCAGAAGAAGTAATGAGTGTTGTGCTCAGTGTGTAGTACGTGCATATGTAACTACAACATATACAATTCTGCTAAAACATGGAGAAAATCTTGCATGCTACTGCAGTCACATTTATACTCCAGGGGCATTTACAGTAATATACACTATAAAGGGGGTAGTGGTCCACACACACACCAATTCTAAAGGTAGTGTCTAGTGTGCCCTACATGTTCACTGCCACTGGCATGCCCACTAGCCAGCCTACTGCTGATGCCTGCCACAGAGCCTACTGTCTCATGTTGCCCCGGGAGCCATGGACATTATTTCTTCTTTGGTTATTGAAGTTGTGGGCATGGTACAGCATTCTTCTCTTTCCCTATGGGTAATTCACAACAGCCATATTTCTTTGCAGCTGAATGTCACTTCAACCATGTGTCCTCAACCAAATGTACCACAGGGAAATGTTTCACTACCTAAGTATCTGAATCCTTCCAGTAGATTTTTTCAACTAGAACATGAAAAAATAAACACATTCAGTACAATAGATGAGGGTTTCCTAGTGAATATTATAATTCTGGATTTATTGAAAGACTTTGATACCATTACCCTCCCACTGGGATAATGATCAGCTTGCAAAAAGTGGATACTAATCAGTATGTTTATGTTTATACCTGGGTATGCCCTTGGCATAGTGACAGACATCAGGTTTATTTTAGTTATTTTATTGAATTTGTTGACTAGGGTAGAAAACTTATGCCACTGGACAATTTTTCAGGTTCATCCCATGAAAATTACAACTGAACATAGCTTTGTCTTCTAACCAATGCATGAAAAACAAATACAAAGCAGTGCAAGTTGCTCTAAAATACAAAACATTAAAGTTAGATACAGACTATATAATACAGCTATAAAAAATGGGTCCGTATTATTTCATTGAAACTTCACAGCATTGAACTGCATTTCTGATGGCATTTTGTCGAACATGCTGTTCAGTGAACAGTTCTGATTGAGATCGTATTACGGTGGGGATCAGGAAATTTGCCCTTCCCCCACTATAGTGCCATCTCGAAGTTGGTATATATAATTACCAGGGGGGCACAGACCCCTACATGAAGGGGGTTTGATGATGGCATTTCTGACGAAATGCCATTCGATGATGTGTATGTTCAATTAAATAATATAGACCCGTAAAAATGTTGCTGAACTGGAGATGTTGTGTTGTACTACAGGAAACATACGTAAAATCACAAATTTTCATTTACAACGTTGATGAGATAATATTTACAGAAGGGAGCACTCTGTCTGTTTTGTAATGAATCCATTCTGACTAAATGGGGGGTAAAATAAGTTAAAATATAGCAAGATATAAAGGAAAAGAAGCCTGTACTATGAATGAATTCCAGATGTTTAGCAGGTAATATATAAATAAATACAAACATACATATTCCAAAGGGGGTGGAGGAAAGAGAAAGGCTGGATGAGTGTAATATAATTGTCTATGTTTCTTTAAATATTTAAGAATGTAGTTTGGATATAAGGAGCTTAATTTCAGAGTCTGTTAGTTAGGCTGGTGACTTGAGAAAGTATTTGCATTCGGATGAGTTGAACAGATAGTTCTTTGGGGCTGATGTGCAGGAGCAATGAAGGGGATGGCTGTCATATTGCAGTGAGCTTGTCTAAAGGAGAGTCTATCTGCCAGGAATGTAAAAGAATCTAGCTCATGAAGTTTCCAGGGTAAACAGCCAGTGAGTATATCTGATTTTTGGGGTCTATATCACGGTATCAAAAAGTGATTTCATCGAACAGCACTGTGCATCAAATTGCCATTCATCGAGGTATTTATAGTGAGATTGTGGTACAGTGAAGATCGGAAAATTAGCCCTTTCCTCGCTGTAGTGCAATCTCAGAGTTGGTATATATAATTAGTGGGGGGTGTGGGGGGTGCAGCCCCCCACAACAGTGACTTCACTAAACAGCATTTTCGATGTAAATACTATTCAATTACGGATCTTTTCGATTTTGTAATATAAACCCGATTTTTGCTGGATAAGGAGACATTTTGTTTTTTTACAGGACAAAACAGTGGTGTTCATAGAAGGAGGCTAGTATTATAAACTGACATGCAGGATGTGATTTGCTAGGAGTTGTAGATTTTCTTGGCTGCTATTGCTAAGAGGGGCAGACCATATTCATGCTTTGCCAAAAGTATCCTGTTACCAGCAACTGTTCTGCTCATTGCATAAGGAAGTGGCCTAGAAGAGGGAACTATTGATTTTTGTTTTTGTCTGCTCTATGTGGCAATGGAAGCTTAGTTTCCGGTGTAGCCAATCTCCAAAGTATCTGATGGTTTTGGCACTTTGTAGTGGAATGGGCGGCCTATGTAAGTTCTTGTCTAACATGTGTCAGTTATGTAGCATAGTGGCCAGCTTAGGTTGTGTCCTAAATATCATTGATTTAGTTTTCTTAGAGCTAAAGGTGAGGATTGTTTTCCAGTTATGATGTTAAGAGACTGAAGTGATGTTCAAACTTTTTTATTTTATTTTATTTTATTTATTTATTTGTTTGTTTATTATAATGAAGGATGAGGGTTTGAACATGTACCCAATGGTATCACCTGCAAAGATAATTATTGTCAGTTTGGAGACATAAAAAGGTAGATTGTTAAAAAATGTGTAAAAAAAGGAGGAAGGTTAAGACAGGACATTGGGGGATGCCCTAATTAAGAGGTATCACATTTGATTTGAAGGAGTCTGTTCTGATTAAAATTAATCTTTTTGAAAGGTATTCTTTAAACCAGAGAAAGCCTTATTTATTTATTTTGTGCCTGCCTGATGGCTACTCTGTCTCCAATTAGTTGACCGATTCCTTCCCTCAAATAGAAGGCAAGGCATCCCTGGGCTAGGTAAAAAGTCCTATGACCAGAACATTCCTGCCTGGAGATCCTTATTAGCCCAGTTGTGCCCATTCTGGAGAAGGAAAGGTGATAGAGAATGGGCAGGCTTCAGGTCTAGCAGAGCAACATTATGATATTTCCACATATGCTAAGCTAGCATATCCTGTAAATAGTCATCAGCACCAGCTTGTGCCTTAATGCAGAAGGACAATTCTCACCAACTATGAATCAGCCACGGTAGACAGTTTCACAAGTCTCCACCAGGAAATCATGCTCTAAGCTTGTGCCCCAGAGTATGCACCCCTCCTTTCCCTTCCATCCCTTTGACAGAGGTGAGCTTATACTGTCCATTTATTCTCCCCATCCCCCAGTGCCATCTCCACCTGATATCTAAGCCTCAAATCCAACTCAGGTCATTTGGGTCCTGTTCAAGACACAGACAAGCATCATTACTAATGTCATCTCTGACCATAATAGAAGAAGACTAATGGCCTTTTAGCACCAGAACAGTTAACATATATATTTAGAATAAAGAAGTTATTTAGTTAAGAGTTTGCAGTTGTTTAGAATGGAGAAGTTATTTACTTAAAAGTTTTGAGTCTAAGAACAAGAAGGAACTTACTCACCAGAGGAAGAATATCCTCCACAGCTTGAACAAGCAAATCAGATATGTTGTAAAGTCCACTAAGGCTAATTATGAGACTAAATTAGCATCCCTAGCTACAGAGAACAATAAGGCATTCTTTAGCTATGTTCAAAACCTAAAAGGGAATGCCCAGCTGTGTGCCGAACTTATAGTGGACGGTACCACTCACACTGAACCTGAGGAAATTGCCAACCTGTTAGCTGACAGAATTGGCAATAACAATGTAAATATTGGAAGAGCGTTGCACCACAGGTATTAGTATTTCATCTGAGTATTCAAAACTTGCTAAACAACCAAAATGGCGAAAAGACAGCTTCAAAACAACAGCTTCAATAACAGGCTTTTACCATGTTGAATCTACAATATATGAAATATAGAGCTTTGCTGTTGTAAAAGTCAAGTGGCGTTGTAATTCCACAGCTTTAAAACATGTGAATGTCATAAAAACAGAAAAAATGAACATAAAAGTGAAGAACCCTTCTGATGTAAACAATGGGCAAGCGCTTTCAGCTTTTTACTCAGATGAAATACTAATACCTGTGGTGCAACGCTCTTCGAATATTTACATTGTTTTTTGTTCTGCTGAGTGTTCTTTAGCAAAATTCACTTCTTTTTCTAGATTTGGCAATAACTTCAGCCCCTATCTCCACCAGCCATACCCCAATGCATTCCTGACACCAGTCCACTACCGAGTATCTCCAAAGAACAGGTCACACAAGCACTCTCCAAGGCCAAAAACACAGCCTCTATGCAGCCAGATAACATCCCATGTTGCTTACTAAACAATCTAAAACAAGACCTAGTGAAACCACTTGGCACTCTCTTTAACCATAGCCTGAGCACTCACTGGCTTTGTTCCGGCAGAGTGGACAACAGCAACAGTAATCCACTTGCACGAGGGGTGGGGGTCCATCAACCGACCCAGGAAACTATCGATCCATAAGCCTAACCAGCCTTATCTGCAAGGCCATGGAAAGAATAATCATGGACCATATCAACAAAGCCACAAGCAGCCTTCAAACTATTGATCCAATTTAGTTTGGTTTTGTCAAGGGTAGATCTTGCTTATTAAACCTGGTGAACTTCTTTGAGAATGTCACCAAAACCCTGGATGAGGGCAAAGCAGTACATACCACCTATCTTGATTTAGCTGAGGCTTTTGAAACAATCCCCCCACTCAGGAATCATTGAGAAACTCTCCCAGCTGGGGATTAAACCATACGTCACTAGATGGGTAGCCAACTAGCTCACTGACAGAATGCAGACTGTCAAAGTTGGCGAGTCCACCAGTAGACCAGTTACCAGTTGGGTACCACAAGGATCTGTGCTGGGCCCTCTGCTGTTTGTAATCTATTTCTCTGAGGTCCAGGCAAAAGTAGATGGCCTGTGGCTTACCAAGTCTGCAGATGACTGCAAACTGGGTGCAATCATTGATTCTCCCAATAATGTAAACATTACAGAAGGGGCTTACTCTTGATGGTGCCAAAATCATGGACTAAAACTAAATGCAAAAAAATGCCTCATTATCCCCTTTGCCTAAGATGTAGCCCTGCTAATTATGATATAGATAGCACCCCTCTAAGCTCAAAGCCAGTGGTGCGAGATTTGGGAACACAGGTTGATAGCAATCTAAACTTTGATCACCATGTGTCCATAGTGGTAAGGAAAGCCTTCTACATTGCACATCTCATAAATAAGGGCATCACATCCAAGACTAAGAAGGTTATAACTCCACTGTACTCAATCCTTATCAGACCACTAATTGAGTACAATATTCCCTTCTCTATGTATCTCACCAGACACCTGCAGCAACTGGAGAGACCACAGATGTTTCTAACTAAGAGAATCCAGGGCCTCCAAAATGCTACTTACATGAAAAGACTGAAAGCCTTGTCACTGTGCTCTGTATCATACAGGCTGCTGACTCTGCCCTAATGAAAATGCTGCTCATCCGCAAATCAAATGGGACAAGAGTCGCTCGCTCCAGGGATGTCAACCTAGCCTGTGACATTAACAGAATATGTTGGACAGACAGATATATCTCCCACAGATTGCCACTCCTCTGGAATAAGCTCCCACTTCAAGTGAAACAGAACTTCTCAATGACCCTATTTAAGCACAACCTTGACAATTGGATGGGTGACCATAAATTCACCCTGGGGGTGGCAACTACATCCCTCATGGACAGGGGTAGTCAATGCTGATCATAGAATCGCTCTGCTAATAATGACCATCTAACTAAGGTTAATTAGGTTACACAGGTTTTTACACAGCTAGGCTTGTAAAGGCCCTAGGGCCATTAGCCTAGTAACCTCCTATGAACCTATGAACCTATAAGAAGTTATTTTAGTTATGAATTTGAACTTGTTGAGAATGGGAAATTATTTAATTAAGAGTCTGGAGTTGTTTGGCATGGAGAAGTTATTTAGTTAAGAGTTTGGAGTTGTTTGGAATTGAGAAGTTATTTAGCTAAGCATTTGGCATTTGTTTAGAAAGGATAGGTTATTTAGTGATGAGTTTAGCATTATTTACAATGGAGTAGTTATTTAGTTTGGCATTATTTAGAATGGCAAGTTTGATTAAGAGTTTTAGTTCCACTTCCATGCCTAATCTGATCAGTATACCACAGGTGTCAGTGCTGCATCCTAAGCTTTTTAACGTGTATATCATCAGTATTAATGGGTCCTAAAGTAAGGTGTCAAATTCTCCAGATGATTGTAAAGTGGGATATGTTGCTAAGAACTTGAATGCATTGCTTTATTTGGACACTACAAGGAAATGGGGCACAATACAATGGTATCTATTCTACATAAAAAGTGTGCAGTTTTTCCCATTTTGCTACCAATTTTGATTTCATTTGATAAGTCTGAATCCCATAAAACCAAATGCCATTTGACTGAAACCAAGTGACTGAAATGGGAAGATTTTTCTAAGGAAAGTATAATGTCAAAACCTGATGAGGTATGTCAGTACGTGTTTGCTGTCTTGCATGATATTTTGGTCTGCTGTTTTCTGAACAATGAAACAGCATATGCTTAAGCTTGAAATACAAATATCTTCATGGCTAGTGGTACCAGTACAGATACAGAAATGTATGATCATGCCATCACTGATCATAACAATTTATTAATGTGTTCTTGAAATGGATTCAAGAAATTCGCTGACTCCATTTCAAAAACACAATAACAAATAGTTATGCTTGGTGCTCTGAAAAAAAATATTTGCAATAAACAAAGCTTTAGCATCTCGATCTGTTAAACGTTACAGAGGAAAAAAGTGCAGGAGAGCAAAATGTTTTACACTTTGAAAGCTGTAACAGAATTAGTTTTCCTTTGCAGACAGCATACAGAAGATGTGCATCTTTGATGAATGAACAACTTTAAAAGCTGTTAAACCCTTCATTCTGTCACATTTTGGAAAGATCAAAGTAAATTATAGCTTCTAAAGTTGTGCGAATGCTTTTAACGTGGTTCTGCAGTGGCTGCTGTTAAGTCTCTAACATGAGACTAGAGTAGAACAACACTGCAGTGTGTTTAATAACACTGTCTTCTTCCCAATTTCAGGGAATAATCTTAGTGCTCCATACACAGCATAATGTTTACAGTCTGCTAGATAAGTTACAAGGCACGTTCCTGCATCTTGATGCAGGCTAAGCTATGTTTGTATTTTGACCTGGTGACTTGCTACAGTCTCTTAGTAACCAGTGAGTTTTCTGCAGATGAACACATTACAGAGCTTATGTCTGCAAACTCAAGATGGCTTCACCTCTCTTGGTCTAGTGTAAAGTGGATGATGTTTCAATTTAACAAGTTCAGTTCCCCAATGTTGGACTCCCTGATTACTTTTACTCATAGGAAATTTCTCCCAGTATAGTTTCTATTTTTACTCCAACAGTGAATCAATATGTGCAGGATGTTCTCCACAGTTGCACAGCTGCAGCGCTAATTATAAATAATGTAAATGGAATGTAAGAGGCAAAACCTGAAGTTTCAACCATTATGATTCATCTGACTGAAGCTTCAGGAAATTTCAGCTCAACAAAACACAGGGGAACCCTCATGATATAAGGATACCTGTTGTCCGGAGGGCAAGCTGTACTCAGACTGAAAATGATTTTACTGAATATACCTTAACTATGTTCACATTAGTTCTGAAACCTGAATAACTTGGTATTTGAAAACATTAGATCAGTGGACCGTAAACAAAGTATTGTGAGGCATCCTGGAATAAATTAGAAATAAAAATATTTGGTCATTGGAAGCAGAGACACTTTCCAAGATATATAATGTTGTAAATGAAAAAAAAACATGCTTTAGAGGAGAATTTGAATGTAATTACTTATAGATACTGGCCAAAATGGTGGATATTTGGCTGCACATCTCATCTAAGCTACTGCAGTAGTTTTCTATCTTATGACTGTTGAAGCACTCAGGTATTACTCTGACAAAAGAAGACATGATTGTTTGGCAGTACATATGCTGACAGTGACTGATCAGTAGTACAAATGTTGACAACCATTGTATGCTAAATCTGCTGAAATCCACAGAAATTACATTTGTAAGGGTTTAACTGCATCATTGACAGGTTACTTCTTAACCACATTATTGTTGTTGTTGTTTGTCTTTCGGCTTTTCCCGGTTAGGGTTTCGCCACAGCGGAACTCCGGTCCGCTAATGATTGACAGTTGGTTTTTATGGTGTCAAGTTGCCAGCCCGACGCCCAACCTTCAACAAAGGCACGCCCTAATTGATGCTGCATGACTGAATATTGAAGATAAGTATTAAAATATTTAAATTACTCAAAATGTGTTTTGTCAGGGCAAGAAAAGCAGATGAATAACTTTAAATTCTAGATAAGAGATTCAGCTGAAAAATCTAGGGAACAAGCTATAGCCTCTTCCTCTGTAGGCAGAAGTATCACATCAGATATCACTTCTTAGAAGTATTTCAAGATACCACCAAAAGCATTATATTTGCTTAATACCTGACTTAAGATACAGAGCAGCAGATGCTTATAATGCAATTAATTTTTTCCTAATGATTCAAGTAAAAATAATACAGCACTGTCATTATGTAAAACAGATTGCATAAGATGCTACCTGTATCAAAGGTACTTGTAAAGGGGTTTCTGTTTTAAAGAAACCCTAATTTCTGTTCAGTCTATGTGATCTCTTAACAGTTGCAGAACAGGTAAAGTATCCCATTCACAGATAATCCATTAAGTATTTTATGTGTATTATTACACAGTTCTACTGAGCTGATAACAAGACTAGTGATAACTACACAATGGATTTAATTAGAACTTAAATCTCTTCCCCACCACATCAGATTGATCACATTAACACTCATTTCAGATACTGATAAGGGAAAACTCACAACCTGCAGTGTAGAAAATGAAATGAGAGTCCTGCTATCACAAATTGATTTAACATAATTTTTTATAGACAGTTTGCCTCTGGAGCTTTACAAAAAAATTATTATGGGAAGCAAGGGAAACAAGCTACAACACGCCTGGTGTTATTTGTGCACAAAAATGAGGCAGTGACTTTATGGCCTACTTCTCTAGGTGATCAATATCTGAATAAATATGTTGCAATGGAAAATAATACTATGAACAGCGCCTCTTAAGTGTTTCAGTCTCTTTCAAATGTAGTATGCCAAATGTTAAGGAATGGGAATATTCTGTTCTGGAATGATAGAGGGAGATTCCTTAATAAAGATACTGCAGTGACAGCTTCACACATTTGGTTTGTTAAGGGCAGCAACTAATGTACAGTTTCTGATCTCAGAAAGCCAAAAAGCTGGAAAGTGCTTCTGAATGTTGTTGCTGCTGTGGAAGGTAGCATTCTTACATCTTTGCATGGCCAAGCAATTAATCCAAGAGTGTTGTGCAAAGTTTAAAACACTGAGTACAGAAATCTAAGTCGTTATTTATAAGAAAAAGGTTAGCACCTCTCAAGGAGAAAGATGACTGGTTAAAAAAAAATAAAAACAGCAAATAAGAACAGTGTGGATTACTTTTTAAATTTGTGTACATTTTATTTGTAAACATAAATGACAATGTAACTGATGCAAATGTGTATGCACATAGAGATCTCAATTATTCCTGATTTTACAGAATGTCCTTGATTTTGCCATATCCCTCACAAAAGTTTTGATTTTTTTCTGGCAAATCACTGAGGATTACAATCAGTCAGTAATACTAGCTATTAGAATTTGTACTTCTTATTTTTCAGAAATTGCATACCAGTGTAAAACCTGTTGTTAATTTAACTTTCTAAGGGAATAGGAGTATTGCCATTTATTGAGGGCCTTTCTCCCTAATTAGTTTTGGTTTTGTATCTGATTCTTGAGTAAAGTAATTGAGAATGATGCTACATATTAGATTACTATTGGTTAACCTAATTTGCAGTTAATATCATCCAATTAACAAAATGTATTTCTCTGTAATATTCCTCCATTTTTAGTATAGTATAGTATATTATAGTAAAAAACAATGACATTGGTGTGGTATATTGAAGATTTACCCATGGCTGGTGTGGTTTAATCATGACGGCAAATCTGAGTGATTAAATAAAGCCAACCGTAGGTAAATATACCACACCACCAAGTCAGTCATTGCTATTATACAATGACATTATTTAAGAAAAAACATACTTTTCTTAAATAATGTATCTGTATAACAGCACCGTGGTGCTATTCTGTGTTTTCTATGGTATCCTGGGGCTTTCCTGATGTACTGCATGTGCGTATGGGACTTGCGTTCCCACGCTTATATAGTACATCAGCGCTGTGTAAAGGAAGCAACAGAGAAAGGAAGATCTCCATTGCTTTTTTTTTTTTTTTTTTAATTAAGAAACAAGAAACCAGGAGACCTTTAACATTTGGGTGAAACGGGAGAGAGAAAATAAAAGTATAATCAGGTAGTTTCTTTAGTTTTGCACAACGTACCTGGTTATCCTTTTATTTTTCACTGTGCCATCTCTCTTTTTTGTTTGAGGTCTTCAGTTTTGTAAATTTATTTAAAAAAATGAAAGAAAGTACAATTTTTATCAGATATATTTATGGAAAAAAGTCCGGTTGACTGGACCTTTTTCCGTTGGTATGTTCTCGGATTTACAATGGGCAGACTAGTTGGGCTGGCCAATCAGTGTGCTCTTTTTGAATATTAATGGCCAGTCATTGTATAATACATTTTTATGTACAGTGTATGACCACATATTCAATGTTATTTATTCGTAGTTTATAAACTAAAGGTATGCACATCATTTAATTTAATTTAATACAATAAAAATAATGTAGCTTTATAATGTTATGTATAAAACTGGGATCTGCGACAGTGCCAAAAAAGTATAATTTTGAATTAGAATAAAATGAAGCATTCAGCATTCAAAATTCAGCTGGGAAAATATATCATTAAACTGTGATAAAAGTGGGTGAGGCCACAAAAGAAAAAAAAAGGGGGGTACATACTCAGGCAGCAAGCAAAAGGAAAAAGAAAGAAAGACATAGAACAAAACAACATTAGAAACAAGGGTGAGTATTACAGTCCAGTGCTAACACCAGTCGGGATAGTAAGATGGAACAACTGTAAGCAGCGAAGAAGGAGGAGAAGGTGATCATTACTGACAACAAAAAAACATGGGCAAGTAGGTATTTTATATCCCAAGCAGACTTCAAAGAATGTTTCTTCAGGTAGATGACAAATGTTGGCAATGTGCTGGAGAAGAAAGAGGTAACTGGGCATATATGTTCTGGGAGTGTAATGCAATAGCAGGCTATAAAAATTTCCTACAGAGTTCTCTGTCAGAAATATTGGGTGAGCAAATGGGTGTAACTAAAGAAATGATTTTCTGAGCTGAGATACAGGATCTGAATTGCCTTGACAGTAAGGCATTGTTAAGTTTAATACTGGTGACTGTCAAAAAAAGCAATTGCTACTGTAACATAGATAAAAGAACTGGACGTGGGATCTTTAGAAAAGGTAGGAGCAAGTCACATAGAAAAAAGGAAAATTGTGGAACAATATATGAGAATAATATTTTGGAGGAGTGAGGTTTAAGGAAAGGCAGGACTTAGTCTTATGCAATGTTGGATTGATGATGATTATACAAAAGAATTTATGTGAAGTGTAATGCTTGCAACTGGAAATATGCTAATGTGGTTTGCTTTCTTTTATATACATGTATGTTTGCCTATGTCTTAGGTGATAATTCAATAAAGGTATTAAAAAAAGAAGCATGACCAGTGAAATGAAGATGTTTTAATGGAGATGCCCAAGTACAAGTTGTTCAGGAATGGCAAAGAAGGGAGAAATGGAGGTGAAGTAGTGATTTACATAAAGAAAACATCAAATCTGAGGTCAGCATCCAGATGCAATGCTGTCTCATGATGAGATTATTGGAACAGATAGGGTCAGAACCAAGGGAAGGCACAATGCTTGTTAAGGTATAGGAAGGAGAGGAATGCTGCTGGATGGACGCAGTATGTCAGCACCCAAAGACATCAATGGAGGAGGTCAAGCATGGAGCAGAGAAGCAAACAGGGTTATAAAGTCTCTGGAGTCTGAATCTGCAATGAGCAGCTGAGAAGATCCCAACCTCCAGGACAGAGAAGGAAAGGAATTAGTGTTGGTTGAGGTTGTGTGCCATGAAGGAGTTAGCCAATTGGTACATAGCTGTACCAGGGTGAAACAAATTCAACTGTGGCCTTAACAAAGGTGGTGGAAGTCATGGATTCCCAGATGAATGTGTCATTAGCTAGCAGTGATCACACAACTGTGTGATTAGAGTGCAAACAAGGGTGTGCGTATAAGGATGACAGTGGTGTGTATTATGATGAGCCATGGAGAGGAAAATGATAAGTTACAACAATGGGGAATAAGAAGGAGAATTCAACAAACTATGACAATGGTTCAGGGATACAATATCTGAACAAAGGTTTGTGAATAGGCAGACATGGCAAAACAAGGAAAAAGGCAAAGTGGCTGCATAGAAAGATGACTCTGGTGATCAGGACAAAGGCAAGACACAAACAAGTGGAAATGAGAGGAAGCGACACAGTGGAGGCAAGTGGAAGAGCAATACATGAGATGAGGGCAGAAAGGTTCAGATGGAAAGGGAGTCCACAGAAAGTGTCAAGAGGAGAAATACAAAGGACTTCCAAGATGGCTGCACAATGAGTAACAGCTTATTTCTAGCTCTCCCAATGTGAAAACAGAAACTCAGCAGAGAAGGCCAGTAGACTTGTGTTTATGGGTAAAGTTCAGTCACTGGCTAGTAAGCGCACTGTCCAGGGGCAGCTCATGGCATTGGACTGCTGGACTGCAGCCCCCTCAGCAAAAAAACAGAAAATGTACTTTTTAGTTTATTTATTTTTTTTTAATGAATGTCTCAGTTTAAACTACTTGTTGACTGACTTACTCATCTTGTTTCTCTGCTGCCAACTCGACTGACTCGGTGAGTACGCGCATGCACACTTTGAACACTTCGGGTTGCGGCAGATTTAAAAAAAGACTTTTTTTTTTTCTTTCTGCTGCAGTTCGGAGAGTGAATTAAGGCATAAGTATGATGCCCAGCAGTCTATGCGGTTCCAAACCGCATAGAATTGGAAGGGGTTCGGACTGCCACATCCGCAGGCACGTACATGATGTGCATGGGCTAAATGGCTGCTGACTGGTTGTCGCTCTCTTCCTGGGCTTTATGTGCTGGGAAAAGAGTGAGAAGCAAATAGTTACAGCTAGTTTCGGTTGTGGAGTAGTACATTGGTGATTCGGGAATCAAGTGAAGTCTTGAAGTTGATTTATTTAATTCTTGGCGGCCTAAGGCTATAGTATTTCATTAGCTGTGCTGGGTGTTAGCAGAGTGAGAAGAGTACAGACAGTTTTCTTCTTGGTACTGGTGGTATGTATAAATTAAATATATGAATGAGGTTTGCTTTATGGGTTTAAAAGCTGAGGCACTGTGAAGTGTGGCTATATTATGCAATGATATTATTTAAGGAAAAGAAGATATAACTTTTATTAATAATGTCACTGTGCAAAATGATTTTAGTGGTCTTCCACTGGTTTCTGATAGTCTGGGGCATCCAAGATATGTACTGGGCATGCTCTATGACTACACAGTACATTGCTGTTGCTTCCATTTTTTTAATGACTTGGCTATGGGATCTTTTGTAGAGAGTCATGTACAATATGTGTGCTTAGATTTTTGTTGAAGATATTTTCTTCATAGTTTTGGTCTGTTCTTGTCAAAGTTGCATATTATTGAGGAATTAAGTCAATAAATAATGAAAGAGGTGTGGTTTTGGCAGTAAGAGGTATGTCTGAGAGCTTCTTGTAGAAACACTTCCAGCATCAAAATTGTGAGTTTCTTTTTTTTTCATTTTTAATATATTGTATTAATTTGGTAGACTTTTTTTTAATTCTTTGATAGCAATGCCAAAAACAGAATGTCTTCCTCTGGGGAATGCTGAATTTACAATGAACACATTGATTGGTTTGTCCAATCAGCCTATTTTTGAATGTTAACATAATTTTATTGCATAATTCATATATTTTTTATATTTTGCCTACAGTACAGAGTGGTGTTTGAACATATGGGTGTAGCATGAGTGATTAAGCTAGATCCCGCCACTGTGAATAAAAGTATGAATTGCTCATGTCTCTACCATGGTGTGTTGTGATTATACAATGACATTATTTTAAAAAGAAATGTCTTATCATTTTAAAATACCACTGCATAATCAGAGCTCATTTATAATCCATCTTAGTGCAGTACAGCAACTCCATGGGTGGGGTTTGCAAAGTACTTGACACATGCATGTACGTGAACTTAAAGTTGTATTAGAAATACACTGTGAAAGTGCACTTGGTGCCAATGTGGGGCAGAAGAGATGTGGAATGTGTTCAGCAGTATTTGAGTGCATAGACAAGGCACATTTCAGAATTACAAGAAGCTACCTGTGGGTTCAGCTAATTGTTAATTAATTTCATTTGCAGGGAACGCAGCTGGCTTTTCAAATGAATTGCAGCAGTAGAACTAGGGGGATTTCAGTTTCATTACCTGTAGTTACACTGATCTACATTTCAGAGCAGATTTGACCTCTTGTAGCACAATGGACTTTCTTGGAAATTAGACTTTGTCTATGGCATGTTACTAATATGTAAAAAGTGGAAATCAGAATTACAAGAAGAGTGTATAACTTAATTACCTACAGAAAAAACACCATTCTAAACCATAATTAATATATTTGTGCTTGCCTCCAGTTGGATACTGGCTGTAAGCTTGAAAAGAAAATTAAGAAAAGAAAAATATCTGTACCTGTACTCAGTATCCTCCAGAATGGCACACCCACCAAAAAAAATGTACTTCTCCCACTGATACCTTAAAGCCACAAAATTGACCACTGATGCAAAGTGCTTTAGCCATATTACCAGTGGCACAAAGTACACTGTAAAAGAATGTCATAAGTCTACATCACCATTTTCATGGGCATACACTTATGCACTGCATCGTGCAGACATCTTCAGTGATGGATCCCTACAGAGACCAATTATTTTATGAGCACAACTATACAATGATATAATGCCTCTTTTAAAATGCTGTATTAAAACAGAATGGTCAGTGTACAGGTAAGTTATATTTAATCACAGTGGAGGCTGCACTCTTATCACCAAATAAGTTACATTATGGGGGGAAAAAGCTTTAAGGCCCATACCTTTCATACTCTATGACACTATAAAAGAAAACAGACTATAGTAGTTTTTGGGAAGTTTTCTTAAATAACTTCTGTGATGGCTTGGTGGATAACTACTGGGCCTATGGTGTATAGGGTCCTGGGTTCGAGACCTGTATGGCTGTCTGGGTTGGGAGAGTGGCTTAATGGCTAAGGTGTTTGCCTTATAAACATAAGGTGTAGGGTTTGATTCTCACAAGGGATAATTGGCTAGGCTTAAAATGGCTTGCAAGGGCACTTAGCTTAGTACTAATCTATGAATAAAGGTTCCTTCTGCATTTGTTTAGTTTTACCTTTTGCTTATGTGTTCTTTCATGATAGCACTGCATAAAAAGTAGCCACATAAGCTAGTATATTATGTTGATATTGTTCAAATGCTAATCTTGCCACACTGATTCAATATATGTCACTTTATCATACAAACCATATAAATAATTGCTTTTTATGTATTGAATAAAACAGTAAATGAAATGGCAAAACAAGCTTTGAAATTAACATACAAGATTCTAGAACAACATTCAGCAATCATTTTACATCAATAGTTTTAAATGTATTGCACATGGTCTTGTTATACTGTTGAAAGTCATTCTGTTGATGAGGAAAGTAAATGCCTTTATAACTGTTTACCCACATTTCCATTTTTACAATGCATTTCATTTTATCTGTTGCCTCCTATATGATATTTTACTATAGTTGCTATGACATAGTCATTTATCATTTTATCCGTGTTTCAGTCAAAGAGTAAATGGTACACTTGCTAAATATTTGAAATGCTGTTAGTGTCCTTTTGCAAATGTTTTTTTTTTAATTTTCAGACTGTTTAGTAATGAATATAACCATTTTTCTCACTGTAGAATTTGGATCATAATTTGTGTACACAGTAGTACACCTCATATTCAGTGAAATATTCTCTACCTGGAAAGGGTATAAGATTCATGAATGAACAATTTATTGCATAGCTCATTCATTTTGATGTGCCAGGGATTATTACATTATGATTACTGACCTCTGTAACTACATGCAGGTAACCGCTTTGGTGTTCTAAGTTTAAAATGAATCCAAGCACTGTCATAAAAGTCACAGTAAAAGCTGAAACAGTTACTTCACAGAGGTCTTTGATTCCAGCTTTTGATTTGGGGGTTCGTTTAACTGGAGTCACTATGCCTACAGTTATAGCCATTTCCAGTTTTCTAGTTTTTTAAAATTGTTTCTTTCATGATTTCTCCACATTGCAAACATGATATTGCAAAGCTGTAACTCCCAGAAACTAGAGAGACATTAAAGATAAATAAAAATTAAATATTTTATTTCAGCCAATAGCTGCATGCATACAGTTCAGCATACACTCTATCAAAAAAAATATAAATATCTTGCATCACAGTATGGGGAGTGGAAAAATACTGCTCAGAGGCCATGCATTACTCTTTTATTGCTTAGATTTGCTCTGTGTATTGGGGGAATCAATGATTGCCCCCAACTTGCAGATATCAGCAAATTTAGTCAGCCAAAGGCCAACTACATTAGCCTTGACTTCACAGAAGTATGTTCTGAATAGGAGAAGTCTCAGTACAGAGCCCTGTATTACACCATGTCAGTACTAAAAAAGTGTCCCTTCTTTGACAGGTTCCCAGCTGTATTGTGTGGCTATTTTATATTTTTGCATCACACATTTCGTCCGTTTTTCATAAAATTGTGGTTTTCTGGCAAATTAGTGGCAAATCATTAAAGTTTGAAGTTAGATGATAAATAATGTCAGACATTTGAGTTTCAGATTTCATATACTTCAGAAAATTCATACTAATGCAAGGTCTACTATTATATTATCTTTTTAATTTTCTTTCTAAGTTTATAAGAGCAATATTTAAAAATTGTCCTTATTTTTGGGCCTTTGTCCCACCTCTTTGTATGGCTTTGTTCAGATTTCTTGCTCTGAGGTTGAGAGGTATGACAAATGTGTCAGGGCCATCAGTCAGCCAGAGACATTTCAAATTATGACATACTTGTTGCACCCCACTCCCCCATGTAGTGACTCTGGATATGTCGAAGCAAGGCAAGGAGTAGTTATGCAGTGTAAATGTGCAGAGTATCCTCCCGATCCAAGGTAGATACAAGTACTAGAGTGGCTTTTCATCTGTCCTTGATTTTTGCAGAATGGTCTGGTTTCTATCATATTTTTTGTACTGTTGATTTATGCTTATTACTCAAAGTGCCTGTTGCTCTGTGTTTAAGTAGCAATACTTTAATGACCATCAGGTAAGCTTGGCTGAGATCATAAGATGCAAGTAAGCTTTAGTAAGCATACTGTTAAAGAATTGCCAACATTGAAAGCCTTTCTGTTGCCATGTAGAGAATACTTAACTAGATAATGTATAAGCCTTGGGTATTGAAATGCATATGACAGTATTTGTAATAAAGGACAGGATTACATTATTTTAAGAAGCTCATTACACTTGGGGACTTCCAGTCTTCTCTGCAGGTTTTACCCGTAAACTAAACAGAATGCCAATTGTGTGGTCCATAACCTGTAGAGTAATCCTTTTAAGCAATGTATCTTGAGCTTATTTCTTGTTTGCTTTTCATTTTTTACTTTGATCATGTTTTCCCCATGAAACAAGTAGATAGTTGTCAGGCAGCAGGTCTTTTTTTGGATAAGAAACATTTTTACAAGTTGGGGCATCAAAGATTTCTACTTTCAGCATGTTACTTGGTTCTTTAATAAAGCTGAATATAAATTATAATTAGAACTGCAGTGCAAGAAGTGGTTTGAGTTGAGTGCTGCTTGTTTTTCTTATACTTGATTTTGACTGGCATTCCATTAATGTATTTAAAAAGTAATTTATTTATTCATGCCTCACAAAATGTTGTTTCCGTCTAGATATTAAGTAAGCTGTCATGCAGCCAATGCATTGAAATATTTGTATTCTTCTACACTTCATTTTGTCTTGATTGGACTTTCATAATGACGGTTTGGCACCCAGGGCAGTGTATTTAGTTAGTTTTTGTGGTTTTGAGCATAGCTCCTCTCCTTTCTAGTTGGCCACACCCCTTCCCATTGACCCCACCCATTCAGCTGTCTCCTGCAGCCCCCCTTTGATTTGAAGTCACCAGCCGCCACTGGCACTGTCTGGATGCCAAGAATAAAGAAATACAAAAGACCTGGAAAAAATCAGCTACAAAAAGTGAGGAAGAAACATTGGCTGGGGAAAGTTCTGCAGCTATTCAGCAAAAAGCAATGCAACCTTCAGACATGACTTCCAGTAACCTACAGAAAGATATAAGACAACTGCATACAGACCTGGTTAAAATAAACAAAACACTGATGGAGTATATGAACACAAACAACAAAAGGTTAGAAAAAATGGGAGAAGCTTTAAACAGATATTCAGATGAGATGATAACATTGTAAAAATCAAAAGTCAAATTGAAGAAAAGGTTGGCTGAATAAGAATCTGCTAAAGAAGAGATGTTTAAAAAAATAGAATTAGAAGACATACCACATAGGGAAAACCTGAGATTTTCATCTATACCAGAGAAGATGGAAGGAACTGGTATCAACAGCAAGCCTTGTTAGTTTAAAGGGCACATCATGTGTATGCTCCAAACCTAGCTATAAGAAAGCAACCTAGACCTTTAATAGTAAAGATGCAATCCTACCAGCAGAAGGAGTTGATTCTGACAAAACTGTGGCAGAAGGGCAAAATACTAAAAGTGTGAGACAGCAGAGTGTTCTTGGAGAATAATTACTCATTGTACACCAGGCAGAAAAGGAGTAAATTTATTCCACTATTCAGGGCATGTTTAATGAAGTGCATGCTAAGGAGGAAATACCAACGTTTGTCCAACAAAAAGTGAGCTGTGAAATAGAAGGAGATTCTCCTTCTTGTTCTTCTGGCAATAAAGACCCAGAGAGACTGTACCTGTAAAAACTTTTCCAGTATTTCAACAGAAAATGTTGGAGAGGAGGAAGGGAGCACAAGAACTGACTAGAGAAAAATTGAGAGTAGGTTGGAAATGAAGCAGAGACAGGATTTGGGAGAGGGAGAAAAACAGTAATAAAACCAGTGTCTTACCGTGGAATTACAATGCAATAATTATATTTGTGAAATATGACGGAACAAGAAAATCTAGAAATATTGGATTTTTTCAAAATTTGCTGGACTTGTGGGGGACTTTAACATATATGCCCTACTTCATGTCATTAATGTTTGGAAAAATCCTTTGGGGAGGGGAAGAGAGGGGAGAAAACTAGCTCTAAGTAAAGAAAACATTTTCTTTTCTTAATAGGACTGTATTTGTGGTATATGGTTTTCTTTGCATGCTATTTTCAGTGTAATGGGGATAGTAAATGGGTCCTGTTGTTTTTTTTTTTCCTCCCCTCTTCTCTCTTTCCTCTTCTACAGTTTTGAGAAATATAGTCAATGTAATATAAAAAAAAAGAGCCTGGTTAAAAAGGCATGTCAAAGTTAAAATGAATGTGCATTTTCGTATTTTTGCGTGGAGAAATGACTGGATTAAGGAACTTAGATTGATTAGTTTTAAGAGAGAGAGCAAGTAAATAAAGAATATTGAATATTATGAAGCAGAATATTATGAGGCATTTTTTCTACCAAATGCATGTATACCTAGTAGCAATTCTGCAGCTGGTCTTCATGTTCCCATGGAAACAATCTGATGAAGAGGAGAAATACAAGTTTTTAAGTATATGACAGAAAGAAGGAAAGGAATAACAAACCTGGCTATGGTTAGTAAAGATGGGGAGGATATCATGGACTACTGGGAAAAGAGGTACAAAATAGACATCTCACTCCAGTACCTACGAAAGAAAGAAAGAAAGAAAGAAAGAAAGAAAGAAAGAAAGAAAGAAAGAAAGAAAGAAAGAAAGAAAGAAAGAAAGGAAGGGGTGGGTACCATGGTGGAGGGTGGTAGGGCAGAAGGGAGACATCAGAAAACCAGCACTAGAGTAGAGAGGGAGGTGGATGACAGGGAAATAGCTGACATGAAGGATGATAATGGACAATGAGACTGGAAACCTCCCTGGGTCCTCAGGAACCAGGTCAGTGTACTCACAGATATATCACTGGACAGGACTCTTCAACAGATCATTTGCAAATACAGATCTGCCTGAAGACTAGAAGGCAGCAAGCTTGATACCCTTATAAAACGCAGATCAAAAAAGAAAAAAACTTCAGGAAACTACAGACTTGTTTGCTTAACTGCCATAGCAGAGAAATTCATAGAGAGGATCCTTGGGGAAGAGCGAGTCACATTCTTAGAGAATAGCAATCTCCAGGACAATAGCTAATATGGGTTGGGGATCCATGGCACAGAAAGACAGAGCTTTCAGTGATACACCTAATAACCTCAGTTGGTATAGTGGGTCTGGATGTCACAGGACCCAGCTAGTGGAGGATGGGACTAGAACAGCTTACCCAACCCAAGATGAGGAAGGTTATTTTAACCCACAGTGCAACTGATAACTGGTAGCAACCAGGTGGTGTAGCATTAAAGGGTCTATATTATAACAGTGAATGCTTAAAATAGGGAACGCTGTATAATCGACCCAAAAAAAACCCCGAAAACACAAAATTCCGAACAAATGGAACAACGATATTTTTCCCAGAGAAAAAAAAATCGCTGGTCCACAAAAAAAAACCCCAAACCCTGGGGAAAAAAATCGCTGTTCCATGTCTTTGGGATTTTGCCGTTTTGACATTTAGCTGTTGATTAAACAGCGTTCACTATATTAAGCTTTTGCTTACTTAATAGGGAACCACATTAAAATATGACTAAAGATATGTGCATTTGGCTAGCAAGGAATTAGTGCTGCAGCTAAATGCAGTTGACTAGTAGTACAAAGCCACTGTCCTTCAGTTTACCCATAGACCAAGATGTACACGGACTTAAATACATACATAAAATCCCTAGTTAATTCCTGAGGCTGACACCTCACCAGGGGCTAACATGTCTTCCCTCTAGCCAACTTTAGTATACAGGTCTCTATCCATGGTTTCATCTATCAGGAACAGCACTGGTCTAGGAGGAAAAGCAAGATACTATGATCTAGGACAAAAGAGGGTTCCTGAGTTATAGTCAATGGTTAGAGCAGATTTAGGGTACACTATAGACAGATAGATAGATAGATAGATAGATAGATAGATAGATAGATAGATAGATAGATAGACAGACAGACAGATAGATAGATAGATAGATAGATAGATAGATAGATAGATAGATAGATAGATAGATAGATAGATAGATATGGATATAGATATATAGCTATAGATATAGATATAGATATAAAGTCTATAAAGTCCATTATGGATGCATGACCAGAAGGAGCTATCCGTCAAACAAGATCCACTTTTATGACTGAAATACTGAAGAACTTGATGAAGACAGTATGTCTGGAGTAGCTGAACATCAACAATGTTGTAACTCAGTCCCACAGAAACAGCTGTTCAAAGAACTGGAGGGGTTTAAGAAAGTGTATAGTGGAGTATTGTAGAGGCTGGTCATGGGTTCAGTACTGATCACTGTCCATTTCAGACATACCTAAAGAAAAGAGAAGAGGATCAACCTCTTCCAAAATGGTACAATGTCAGATGCAGCAGTGCAGGATGGGGAAGAGTATCAGGAAAATTTAGAAAGCCTGCCAAGAAAGCCAAAATGTAGCAGTTAAGGGAAAATATAAGCAAAAGCAAAGCAGCTCACCTGGGCCACAGCAGACCTGGTGTGAAGTATCAGCTTAGGTGAGATGTGCAATAATCTGTAGTAGCGCAAGAAAGGCATCTAGGGATATTGATCATAGATGGTTTGAACCATCATAGGAGCTGATTCTAGATAAACAGAAAGCAAAAATGGAGCTTCAGGAACATTGACACCAGAGGAAGAGGTAATGCTCCTGTTCTGGCAAGCTATGGTCAGGCCACTCCTTAAGTATTATGTGCACTTTTGAAGGTCATACAAGAAAAGGAACATCAGACCATTGTAGAAAGTCCAGAAGTGAGACACCAGAAGAAGGTGTGGGATGGAAAGAAAAGGATATGACCAGAGACTCTGCTTGTGCTGTCCTCATAGAGGCCAGAAGAGACAGGGAAGGTAGCATATGAGTGCACAAGATCATGTCTGGGAGATGTGCAGGGCTCATCCTGTGCAGGAAAGAGGTGGAAGATGGAGCAGAGGCAGTGGGTTTTAGGGACCATCTATTATCTGGATTCTTTCAACTGCTTATTATTGAAGAGGGCTATGGACCCATGGAATGGACTACCAGAATGCATGGTAGAGAGATACATTCAAGTGATTAGGTGGAGAAGGACTGCAGAGGAAAACTAGGATGGACAAGATGCAAAATGTAAAAATGCCCTTAAACGCCAAACTAAATAAGCATATTGCCTCCTTCTGCCATCAAGCAAATTTACTGTAATATAACCCAGTTTTCAATACAGCAACTTGAAGTAATTTTAGAAAATACTTATAGGGGTGAAAAAATTGTCTGCCCTACTAAATCATCTGTAAAGAAATCACAGATAGAGTAAACATACTTACCCTAGGGATTCAAACATCTTTTTTGCTGAAATGCACTACTAGAAAGATAAATTCAACAACATACCTCTCTGCAAAGTAGGAGTCATGCAAAGCTATTATCCTGAAAAAAATATGTGTGTTCAGCATTATATGAAATTTGCCATGTTATTCTTCTGAAAGTAATGTTAATTATTTACTAATAATAATATTTTCTGCTATTTTTCACATATTATTTCAGACTTTATACAGTTTTTCACTTCCATCAGCCAAATACACCACTGCTTTAGTTTTAGCCTCATTCCACAAGTATATCGTGCTGTCTAATGCATTTTGCATATTCTGCAAGTATCTGTGCACTGAAAATAGAACTGTCATGGTCATGCTAAAAATAGTGCAGCCTTCCAGCCAAGTTTCATATCTTTTTGTGTTAAAAGGATTCATCATTCACTGATAAGATGAAATCCAGTCACAGTGTAATACTCAATACTGCAGTACTCTAAAATATCTCAGCAGGCTACAAAAATGTTCCATACTACATGAAAAATTCATTCACAGTGAAGAGTATTTTTATTTAATAACCATTTAAGTGGATAAAGTTTCTTACCATAAATGACTGGTTTCCTATATGTTCCTGAGGGTTACAAAAGAAAATCAGTGTAACATAAATCAGGAACTTTATATATTTTTATTGCTACAAATAAAGCAAGTTGGTTTACAGTCATATATATAAGAAATTATAAGAATAAGAAATTCAAAAATATGTTAGGGTTACACACAGCCGGATCATGGTCAAGTGGGGCCCTAGGCAGGGAAACGGATCAAGCTCCCTCCCAACAGCAGCACCCCCTCCCCCAGCCATTCCAGGGTCCCATTACCTGGCTGTTTCTCCCCAGTTACCATAAACACTGTTCACACCTGTCAGTATACATACTATTTTCTTCTTTACTTCTACAATGATTAGAGATATTAAAAAAATTATTTCAGATTTTATAGAACAAACAGCGATAGCCATTTGCTAAACAAAACAATACAGTCTCACAGTGAAAACAGACGTAGCATGAGCAGTAAACTTCTCTGCCCTTGAAACTCAAATTCATTGAAATGGAATTTAAAACCACATTCAAAGAAAATGCATCTGGTCAGTAGAGGATTACGTTTACCTTTGGTCTGTTTACAAACCATAGGCCCCTTGCACACATTTCTTGGACCATACATACATGCCATGTGTTCTTTGATGCACCATTCTGATTATATTAAATAATATTCCTTGTATAATACACCACCACTCGTTGGAGTGTGTTTTAAATTTGTAGCTTTGAACATTTTTCCAGTAAGCAATGAAACAAAATGTATGAACCAATAATGATAAAACTGTCTATTTCAGAACATTTCAACCATAAAAGGCCACTCAAACTTCTTTACAATCCACCATTATCAGTCAATATACACAATTTCTGCAGAAATAAACGGCATCTGAATTATTCCACATTAAAAAGATCTATTGCTAATGAAGATGTTGCTGCTGGCAAACTTTACATTTCAGTGTTCTATGTACAAATTCAGTGCCTGTTGCCCTTGAAGAATAAATTGCCCATGTTACATTAAAAAAATGGCAAGTTGGTAAAATTACAATAATAAATGCCTGTGAAGCTGGCAACAAGTTCATAGTTACTAGGTATCTCATTCAAAGGAGGACACACTCAGGAGTGTAGTATTCCCATCCCCCCCTAAAGGGCACTGCAATAGCAGCACTCTATGTACATAGTGTGGGAGTAGAACCCACAGTCTTCTGCACCAAACACAAGTGTGTTACCTGTTGTGCTAGTAACACTGCTTTTAAAATTTATAGCACAAACACTGATAATGGCCATTTGCTAAAACAAAGTTGCATATTGAAAACAGACTTAGCATGAGCAACAGTGATCTTCTGTTCCCTTGAAACTCGAAATTCCTTGAAAATGCACAGTAGCTCAACAGTCCTTGCTGATGACAGTTTGGCGGTTGGTATACAGGATTCAGGCTCTAGTGTCCTGTATGAAAGGTACTGGGTTTGAGCCGAAATGTGTAAACCAACCTACCATCCCTAACTGGGACATTTTACATACATACGCACACTTTCACGGACCATTCTCCATGTTCATCCAGAATGACAACAAATCCATGCTTGAGGAATGGTGACAGCATAACTTCAAATCCATGTTTGAAAATCGCATGTTCCATTTCAGTTTAAATATGCATGTGTCATACTAAAGACACAAATAAGACAGACATATAGTGCGTCCTTAAAGAAGAAATGTAACGTAGACTGAGTGCATTCTTAAAGAAGAAATGTATTCTTGGTGGACCCCCCAAGCCAGTAGGTCCTAGGCAATTACCCAGGTCACTTAGTGCTGGTTCCAGGGTTACATGCATGCAATGAAGTGCATTCAGCTGGTAATAAGCACAGGGCTGTATAGATACTTCAGCCAAACATATACCAGAGTAGAACAGGATAGCGTGCCTGAAGGACTGAGACAGCTAACTGAGGTGTAGGTTAGCATTTATGAATATATTTATACAGCAAAATATTTAACATGATGTGTCCATACTGCAAGTACTAATTTTGATGCATTCTTAAAGGAAGAAGTGACTGAATGAAAATGGTACAGCATGTTAAAACAGTGGTTGAGCCCCATGTCACAGCTCCAGGGTCTACATGTCTGCATTTAGTCCTGTTCTGTGGTGTTGCTGGTCTGCAGAGTTTGCGTACTCTCCTGATGAAATAAGCTGCTGCATGATTTTTTTCTAACTAATACCACCTCCCAAAAACATGCTGATTGATGGGCATCGTACCAATAATATCGAAACAACAAAATATTGAACAAACGGAAGAGCAAATTTTTTTCCACGGAAAAAATTTGCTGCTCCGTAAAAAAAATAAACTTAAACACAAATTTAAGTGGGACCTCCCCTACTTAAATATACCAACTCTGAGATCGCACCATAGTGGAGGAAATGGTCCCAAAGACGGCCCACCAAATTTTTTCACTGGGAAAAAATTTGATGTTCCGTTACTTCACTATTTTACCATTTCAGCAGTATCAGATCGACTAAATAGCATTCGCTATTTAGTCCATTCGATAGCGTCATATAGACCCTATATATATTTATGTGTGTATGCATGCCTGTGTGGCAGCTGTACCCCTCCCCCACATTCTTCATCTGGCTATGATCATCAGTGCAGAGTAGAGATACTGTGGCTGGCCTTAGAACCAAAGACAACTGAAGTGCTTTTACTAATAAGAATAAGAACACAGGGCTGAATGCAGTGTGTGAAGTAAGCTTTTATGAAAACAGAGCTTCAGTAGAAAAAGTAGTTAAGTATCAGAAAACGAAAGTGTCTCTTACAGTATGATGCGATAATGGAGACTTCTCTAGGAGATTAACTGCTGTGATTTCTTCATTTACAGTACCCAGTCTGCCTATTTTTTTCTGATTTGTTTACATTTCACTATCTCATGTTTCTCCTGCTGGAATGTACCACAGCATTTGGCACTGGGCTAGGTGCTAAGGCCATGTTTACTGAGGATAGCTAGGATGTTATTGGTCTCCTCACCCATGAAATGTCAGTGGCACACTTGGACCCATCAGCTGATTCCTGTATACCTGGAAAACATGAGGTAAATGTGCCTTAGCATCAAATGTCACTATTATGTTGTTTATTTCTTTTTCTGTTAACTGTTAATACAATGCCAGGTTCATTTTATCTGCATTGGGTGCTTGTGTATTCAAAAATTTCCATCATGGTGATTTTCTAGTAGAAAGGAGTAATTATTCAGCTAACTGTCCAGAGATTCTTTATTGGTCCACTGGCAGTGACGATTGCAAAGAAAGTGAAGGGTCCTGCTTTCAATCCCCAAACAAGGGTTAGTGTTTTCTTTTCCTGTTCATTTGTTATTATGCTGTTTAATGTACAAAAATACTAAGATGTACACACAAGATATATACCATATATTCAGACAAACAGTGCTGTGACTGCTAGTGAAATGTGTATCAGGGTATCAGGAATTGCAATATGAAAAACAGAAATATCTATATGTCCATCAAATTACACCCATACTAAACACTCGTTTATATATATTTGCGGCTGTATAGAACAGATCTATATGTGTAGTAGTTACTGGAATAAACTAAGATAAATATTTCCATAATAAATGTTACATTCAGGGTTCCATCCTTCTACAACATGGGGCCGGGGCAGGCTACTCAACTCAGCTTTTATTTAAGTGCTTATAAACTAAGAATTTTACAATGAGTGAGATACAGCAAATGAGGTAGAAAAAAGTTATAATAAGCATTAATATACAACTTTAATACACCCTGAATAAATATATGCAAAATAAATAGAAAATAATGGTTCTAAATAAGGACGCTGAACAAAACAAAACATTTCAAAACACAGATTAAATAAGGAAAGCCCAAATGTATATCATAAGAAACAAAGCTCAGTTAAAGATGAGAAAAGACAATCACATTGTCCTGAACTTCTAAACTAATTATAGCTACAGAGAAAAATCATTTTATGTCTAATTGCATTATCAGAGGAACTTGTAAAAAATTTCCAGTTAATCTGGTAATCAGATAAATAGCTGTACAGTGGATTTAAACTTTCCCTGTAGGAATATCCACGATTTAATGCTTAAATTAAAATCTAGCCACACTGTTCAACAGTCCCATGATGCAGGTTTATAATTGAAAAGGGTAGCAGAATCTTCCCACATGTCCTCAGAGGGATCCAAAGATGGAATTGCTTAAACTTCAGCATAGAAATATGAATTCCACCAGGTGCCAAAAAACTGAAGTCCAAAGCTACACTCCTCAGATGCTATGACACAGCAGCAAATCTTGCTATTCTGCATCTAAGATGCCATGGGTATTGGAGAAGAGCTGAGTAACAGTGATTCAGCTATCACACCCAGAATCCATTAGTTGAACGAGAAGGTGGAAATTCATTAGCAATATTGCTGCAAGTTAGATAAACCAACAATGAATGGCTACAAACAATGTAGTACAATGGCCAGTGTCCATATGGCAAAAAAAAAAAAAAAAAAAAGCAATCCATAAGAATGTATCCAACAGAAATTCACAGTGCTGAAGTTTAGCATTAAACTGAAGCATATCTCCAAAGCTGGCAGATGACAGCCATGTGCCAGCATCCTGCACCATCTAAAATGCAATCCATCTACAGTACTAGAAAGATGTGCCATAATTATTATGACCTGAAAAAGAGGTGTTCTGAGCAGGTTATATAGTGAAAAGAGCAGCTGTCCCATGAAAGACTTAAAGGATTTAGAATTGAACATTTTTTATAGTGCTGCAAAAGTATATTGCCTTTATTGTCTTGCTAGAGAGCACTTGTAGACGTATTGCTGACAAGCCTTGTTCTAGCAAGTTCATTACATGTTTAAGCATATCTCATGTGTTGGGTGTGTAGGAATCATGCTCTGATATGCTTTATTTTAATAACAAAACAATATTACAAATTTGTTATAACTCCATTCATAACTAGTTAGTTCTTTCATTATACAGTGGTATAAATAATATTCTTAAGCTAGAAGTTCACAATATGCAGAAGTTAAATAACAAAAGTACTACTGTAGGTTGTTAAGTGTGTGGACTTTTAATGAGTTTGATAATGTTGTATTGAAGATTTTTATTATTTTTAGATAGTCCCATTACATGATAGCATATTGAGCACATTATAGTGAATTTTTTAAGTTTTATTTTTAAGGTAGCTGTTGTCCTTTACATAGAGATTTTGCAACATTTATAATGCTCATCAGGATTCTCACAAATGATGCAGACACTGTTGATGTTTTACTTAGCTGCCATGAGTTCATTACTGTGACTGCCAAGTACTGAGAATATATCAAACGATATGTATTCCTTCTAGAGAATTATGGTCAAGTCTCCCCAGCCATAATCAATATGTTATGTTTAAATCATGGCTGTCAAAAAATTCACTTCAAGAACAAAGTTCAAGAGGCAAATTCTGACATCCATTTTGAAAACACATAACTAAACAGTCATGATATGAGAGACTCAGTCATAATTCTTTGCAGTACATGGAGTACCATTTTCTCTTGTTTACTACTAGTTGCAGGAAAAAAAGTGTAGGATCACAAAGTTTTTCCAGCTTTGAAAACTGTAAAACACTTAGGTATGTCACACAGACTGTAGCTAGAAGCTAAGTATACCTGTGACAGATTAGCATATTTAACATCTTTTAAACACTTCTGCCTGACTTTTTGTGCGGCAACAAGAAGTATTTTAGTTTCCAAAACCAATTTTAGTTTTTCAACAATGTTTTGTGGTGGCGGCTGTTTATGCACTAATGTGAGAATAGAGCATAGGAGTGTGAAGCAGTCATAACAAAACCTGTTGTCATCCAAGAGGTGCATAACACGATTGTGTTTCTCCTGACTTTAGATAATAACCAGTATGCTCCATGTCCTACAATAGCATTATTTCTAACACTTATAGTGATACTAACACATATTACAACCCCTTTTACAGACAAATATCTTGCATTTATGAGGCAATCTGGTATTACTATACTTTAATTTTCCCGTTTACATTACTTCTGTACTAGCACATCACTTAGATCAAAAAGATTTTAAATTTCAAACATCACTTTAGCAACTTTGCTGTCTGTATTGTCAATATGCATTAAGAACTGTCCATGTATTTGGCTGAATAATTGCTTTTCCGTATCTGATTGTTCTGATGAGACTAATGGATTTAGATCTTACATCATCTTGGAATTCTTACTGAAACAGTTCAAAAGTTTCTTTTCTTTGTAATGAGTCACTTCTGCCTGACTGATTCCTTCATGCAACTCTGGATTCTCATATAACTCTTACATGCCATTATTTATGTATTTATTTTTAGTTTATTAACTAAGGCAGTATATTGGTCCACTTAGAAATTTGTCAGGCAAGCCTACTGTTTACAAACTAACTGAGAACTACAACTTTAGAGCAAAACATAAATTAAAAATATAGTAGTTAGTAACAAGTTGATATAAAGTGCTGCACGAGCATGTGAAATATTTAAAGAATGCATAATTAAAAGCTTGAAGATTACATCACAACAGTACTGTTTGCAAATAGCATAAAAGTAAAAACCCTGATCTGGTGTCAAGGGAATAATATCAGAACATTGTTTTCACTGAAATAGATAAAGACAGTGAAGGGTTATACCTTACATGTTCAAGTAATGTGATGGTTCCACTTCATATAGTAAAGTGATGGGGAAGCAAGCTTCGCTTTGTGATCAAACCACACCAGCTGTGGTTAAATCCAGCATTACCCACACCCAGCTGTGGGTTATTGCTATTATACAATGACATTATTTAAGAAAAAAGTTACTTACTTTTCTTAAATAATGATCTTGTATAATGGCGCCATGCTGCTCTTCAGCATTTTTCCCTAGTATCCTGGGACTTTCTTGATGTACTGTGCATGCATATAGGACTTTTGTTCCCATACTTATGCAGTACATCAATGCTGTATAAAGGAAACAATGGAGAAAGGAAGATCTCCATTGCTTTTTTTGTTTGTTTTTAATTAAAAAAAAAAAGAAATCAGTAGACTTTCTACACGCAGGAGAGACGGGACAGAGAAAATAAAAGGATACTCAGGTACGTTTCTCTAGTTTTGCATAGTGTACCTGATTGGGTCTACTTGAAACCATCAAAATACCACATCATCGAATTGCAAATCATTGAGATGAAAAGCACAAAATCATATAACATCAACGTCCAACATTATCGAAACTGAGAACATCGAACCAGGTACTGCCGGTGTCAGGTAGTACCTGCAACTATGGAATGGAGAGCAACCTGCAGTCATCAGAGCAGCTTCTGCATTTAATGCCAGTATTAAACAGAAAAACGATTTCACTGCAACATTTTCAGTGGAGATTGTGGTGCAGTGGGGTTCTGGGAATTTACCCTTACCCCACTATAGTGTGATCTCAGAGTTGGTATATATAATTTACAGGGGGTGTGAGGGCATAGCCCCCCATGGGGGGGTGCAGGGGGGGCTTTTCCTCCTGCAAAACTTATTTCACAGGTATATTTGTTAGATGATAGCTGTAAATGGGAAGGTGTTCCAAGTGCATCTCGATTATCATTTATGGGTTCTGTGTACTTCGTTAGATGTTTTCAGTGTCGATAATGTCGCACATCAGTGTTATGAGCTTTCATGTTTTTTGTCTCGATGATTTAACATTCGATGATGTGGTATTTTGATGGTCTGACGTAGACCCACCTGATTATTCTTTTGCTTTCCTGTGTCCTGTCTGTCTTGTTCTTTTGAAGTCCTGTTTTTTAAAAGTTTATTTATAAAAAAAAAATAAAACGATTTACAATGGGCACGCTGGTTGGGCTGACCAATCAGCATGCTCATTTTGGAATGTTAATGGCTAGTCATTGTATAACAATGTTTATAAATTTGTGTGTTTGTGTGTGTGTATGTGTGTGAGTGAAGTGGTATTGCCAAGATGAGTTTTACCATATGTGGGTGTGCATGAACACAATCAAAGCATCTGTGCTAGCACTACATCATAACATTCTGGACAGATATGAGCCATGCATGGTAGAGTATTTGGTGCACCATCATTGCCCCCAACCACAAGAGCTATCTCTGCCAGAAGTTGCACTGCTAGTTCCATGACCCTGGTTAGAAGTCAGAGTACCACCTGCACATGAGCAATGTCTGCTGGACAAGCTCTCCTCATGACTATGTCCACAATGATGTGGTCTACCATGTCTGGGTATGGACAACTCATTCAATGATTGGGCTGTGGAAGTAGTGCCATTACAGGAGCAGGAACTGGCATGGCCACTGCGGCTAACACCTAATGATGTAGCAGCTCCCTGGCCATGTAGATACTCTCCCACCCCTAGCAGACATTCCATGACAGTCACTACATGATCTAGTGTGTCATTTATCCAGTCCTAGCTCTCAGCATTACATGTTGGTGACTGTCAGAGGTCACTAGCCATGAACGATGGTTCATTTCCCAAGACAAAACTTAGAAATTTAATTTGAAATGCCATCATTAGCACAAATAAGACTGGCACTGGTGCACTTCTGCCAGCACTCTGGACAGTAATGAATGAAGAAAATACACCTGTCAGTTACCTTTCTCAGTGGCTCAAGTTGATAATACATTAAGTATGGAAAAACAGCAGAGGTAATTCAGGGTATGAATCCAGACTGCAGATAGTTTTACTTAGGAGTTCAGGATGAGAATTGTCACACACTGTTTATTATGAATTGAACAATCCAACTCTGTGCAATGAATGCTTAATATTTGTGAATTTGTGTTTAGCATACCAATGACCATAGCTAATTGAAATTACAGTTGCATAAATATAATATTAGCAATACTTGGTAATGATTAGCAAAAGACACTTGTTATGTTACTTTCTCTGTGACCAAATGTGTTAGTGCACTAGCATATGTGTAACAGTAACAATAATGCAGGGTTTGATTGCAAATTTTGATAATTTGAATGAACTATTCACAGCGACACAAATGTTTTGCTGTTGGAATCTGAACTATTGCTAGTAGTAATAAAGCATTCATATATGAATGATGACATTTTTCCTCTTCCATTCATAAGTAAACTCACCTTCTTCCCCTCATTTATTAAAATATCTTGTGGTGCTACCAGTTCCTTTACTTGTTCTCTAAGAATTCTTGGATGAATCATACCAGGCCCCATTACACTGGGCACCTATAGATTTTCAAGACCATTTATTATGTGGAATTAATGCTTTATTCCCCCTAATTGTCCTGGGCCTTACCATTGTCTGGTTATGATAAGCATCCGTTCTACTCCTTCATGAATACTGAAGAAAGTATTCATTTAGTAACCCAGCTTTTCCTCTGTTTTCCGACTTCCCTTGTTTATTTTTTTCATTTTCATTCTCTCTCCTTCTGTCTTTCTCTGCTCTGCTATGTGTCTGTAAGTGTTTGTTATGCCCGCTTCTTAATGGAACTGGCTCTATTGTCTTGTGCTTCTGCCTTTGATCTTCAGACTGCTCTGATTCCTTTTGTTTTAGCTAGTTTACTTTTCTGTCTTCCTTCTTCAATGTTTTCCTATATGTTCTAAATGCTACATAACTCACACATGGAGCCACCTCATTTGAGACCTTTGTTGTTTTCCTTCTTTTAGATTGCAAATTAGTTTGGCATAGAAGTTTGTTATTTCTGTACTGGCACTTTAGATATATTCTTACTGTTCTTCCAAGTTCTTATATTCCTGTTAGAACTTTTCTCAAGTACTGCCCCACATAACAGTGTTTGCCTTCATGAAGTCCAGAGCCTTGAGGTTTGATTCACTCATCTTTGTTTTTATGTTGATGGCCAGTCACATAATTTGGTGATCACTCATTCCTACATGGTGGCTCATTGACAGACCTGAGAACACTGGCTCAATGACTTCTCCATCTCAGGAAGATTGGCTGTGGCCTGCCTCTCGTATCAGTAATAATCATTCAGGACTTTAGTTTTAACTGACTTGGTAGTGACCCTGCCTCACTTTACTCCACATTTAACAATGATATCAGGAAAAGGGCACACGCAAACTAAATTATCTGGGGCAAAGATTATTACTAGGCTAACTGCCCTTGTGGGCCATTTTAAGCCTGGCCAATCAAACCCTGCACCTTGTGTCTTTAAGGTAAATACCTTAACTATTAGGCCAACCTCCCACCCTCAGACGCTGCCAAGTTTCAAACCCAGGACCCTATCAACTGCAGCACAGTACATTAGCCCACTAAGCCACTCATCTGCTCTTTCTCTTTCCACAAACATCTGCTGGAGACTGTTTGCATGGGTAAGAATGACCTACTTATTCTCACTCTCTGTTGAAATGCCATATAACTTCGTCTCAATCCACATCTACCTCCTAAAGACAGGAAAGCTGTCTTCCAGCCTCCAGCTAAAATGTGGAATGCAATTTGAATAATTCAACATCTCTAATCAGTCAAGTGTTCTCTCACCACAACAGAAGTGAATACCCTAACTGTTGCTATCCAGCATGATTGAATTTTTTTCTGTTAAATCTATCTTTATGGAACGTACTTCTCCCCTCCATACAATGCAGCTAGAAATCACACAAGCTACCTTCCAAGACCACCAGGAGATGATCCATGCACTGTACTCCAGGGCTGAAAATATGAAGAACTATCAAACTAGAAACAATCTATATCTGCTGTTCTTGAAAGAAGCACTAGAAGGCAATAATGTAGTAGGTGATCTAGCAAAGAAAAACTTTTAACAGCCTTGCATTTGACTGCTTCTGGAGCTATGTTTTAAATATGCTATTTATGTACACTTTCATTTAATCTCTAAATGCAGTAAAGCAGTATCAGTATCCTATTCTCTATGATTACCTGCTTAATCAACTTCAGAATTGCAGGGCTGAGCATGCACACAGAGTCCTTAAAATTCTAAATTCTAAAATACTAAATTTTACTGATAAAGGAAGGATACTAGATGCTGTTAAGGCAGGAAAGTCCTTTGTGTTGGACAGATGTTCAGTCAGGGTTTACAAACACTTTTCACTGGAACTCATAGCTGAAAGGAAAACTTTTGCTTCAGTTTGCATCCATGGCTTCCACAATGGCAGTCCTAGATTTTTACATTTCTAGAGACTTTCACCATTAAATGGAAAGGACTGCTACATTTTTTGATAAACCTGTTTCTTCACTGGTGTTTTTGCAGTATAATCTCATGACAGAAATGCCCTCCATGTGGTTGCCCCAGTTACTCAGCAGAGGATGTTGTAGAATGCTTCAGAGTTCCAGATGGCACTGTAATGTTTGCAGCCATTTCTAATACATGGCCATGGCAGCACCTAATGGAGCCTGCAGCCCTAACAGTGAAGATCACAAAGAGGTGGATTTGGCATAATGGTTAAGGTCATTGCCACATAGACACAAGGCACAGGGGTTTGATTTTGATTTTGCATTATTGGCTAGGATTAAAATGTCCCTTCAGGGCAGTTAGTCTAGTATTCAACTATGAACCTATGTAAAACATATGACATTTACCAAAGTTTTAGTAAATAAAGTCAGTAACATGATAAATGGGGAAATATTTATAATATTCTGGATTATTTATCCATATTGCTGAAGTAGTTATCATAGCAGTAATACATTTCCTTTAAAAAGATGTAATTCTTGCTCTATATGGTGTGCACAAAATGAGTTTATGTAATCTCCTATGCTGATCATTTCTCAAGGATTGTCATTACATGAAGGCATGATAATGTGTAGCAGAAATGCAAGTTATCCTGTGGCAAACACTGTTAAAAGAGTGAATGTGTCAGAATAATGCCATAGATGCTGGGTCCATTGCTTTTTATGGCATTCTGTTTTAACTTTTTTTTTGTTCTGCATTTGCTTGCTGATTCGCATTGCACATTAAGTACCGGCAGTCACTATCAGTCGGGTCTGCTTCACCCTGTCAAAGGCCGACAATATCGAAACTGATATTGTCGGCACCAAAATGTCAAAAGTGAAAGTCATCACGCGTGTAAACGGAAATCTCCATAAGGGGAGAGTTCCGTTTACTGCAATGCAGTGCGATCTCGGAGTTGGTATTTTAAGTAGCGCGGGGTGTGGGGGGGTGCAGGGGGGCTTGCACCCCTGCATAGAGAAATTTGTGTTGTGTTTGGGTGTTTTTTTTTTTTTTGTGTGTGTGTTCTATGTTCGGGGGTTTCGACATTTTCATGTTGATTATTACGCTGTCGACAGTTTGAGCTTTAAACAGCATAATATAAATGCTATCAGTCAATGACACTTCACATTTGAAGGCAAAAACTTAAAATTTTCATTTGGGCTGCCATCAGTAGTGCAAATGAGTTTGGCACTGTTGTACTTCATTAGCAGTCTGGACAGTATTGAGTGAAGAAAATACACCTATCACTTAACTTTCTCTGTAGCTCAAGGTGTTAATGCAGTAAGCTTGGAGAAAGAGCAGACGTAATGCAGGGTTCAAATACAGTTTTTAAATAATCTTAATGAGGGGATCAGAATAAGTAGTGCCACATAATTTTATTTGGAATTAACATAAAGTAAAACTTACAGTTAAAAAATAAATTCGCAACACAACTGTGTAATGATTGCTAAAAATTAGCTATAGTCTGTGTAAAGTGTAAAAATGTGAAGTGCCATGTAAAGTATAAGTGGCACTTATTCCAACATGTTTTACTCAGGTCATGCAATTCACTTCATGTAAAATTTATTTACAGAAATAATTACTGGCTTTTACATATAACTCCAGTAATATAACAAGTGAAAGTCACACTCATAGAAACATGTCATAATTAGATCTCAACTCATGTTAGCATTGTTATTACTCAAATTACAAGTTCAAAATGTTAGTTGGCCTGTGGCATTAATAGTTAAACAGAAGTTAGCAGTTTTGCCTTCTTTTTAGTCGTGGGTTCAATTCCCATGTGCTACCAATCAAAGTTTGTGAAGGGTATGTTTTACAAACACATTATGTTCCAATTTATATAATTTATCGCTTATACTGATTATTGCCCCAATCAGAGATTTGATGTAATGTCATATCACTGTGTAAAAAGACTGTATGAATGATTAAAATCCACCATAGCAGACAGCATGTTTGGCGGTGACAATATATCTTTTAAAATGTGATTCAGTTATCATCATCCAAAAGAATTAAACTGCGGTGGTGGTGCTGCGGTAGCACTGTCGCCTGACAATAAGATGTTGTCCCGTTCGATTCTCAGCTAGAGCGTCTTCTGTCTGGAGACATGCATAAATGGGCGTACCTTCAGTGAAGCGACCCCTAACCAGGAAAAGCCGAAAGACACAACAACAACAAAAGAATTTTGAGGATTTGACGGTGGAACATGTATAGTGAGCATCACACATAGCCAAGTCTCACTGCCATATTTCACACCTCCGGTGTATTTTGTAGGAGTCATACCAAGTTTCTTGGCCAGACCATTTGTGGGGTTTCTATTGTGCAAATGCAGCTGGCAATGTTGTCTGTCATTGTGCACAGGCTGGTATATGCATGATCTGAATTTGGCACTAATTCACTCCCATATTTCAAGGTGTCCTTCAGAAGACATGGCAGGTGAAGGCAAAGGTGGTGCTTCATTTAAAGCCCAAAGTGATGTGAAGAGAAGTCCAGGATCTTTGTAGCACTCCTCATAATGTGCTACTATAGTAGGCTTCTGCAGAGGAACTATGCCAGGTCTGAGTACAAGACTGAATCTTGAAATTGTTTGGCCAAGGCTGTCACCAGTGTAACTGGTATTCAGCAAAACTGGTGAACAATGTCACCTCCATTATAGTCACATGAAAAGGTATAAGCAGGATTTCCTGAGTTAATGGATGGCAGACTTTAGAACTTGGAACACCCCTTAAGTTATGTAAGGATATTGATCCATCAGAAGCCAATACAATACCGTGGATAGGCCAGGCAATATGTTTATTCAGTATGCTTGGTATTCTTCTGTTTTGTGTTCTCTACAGCTTCTGAGAACATTGCTATAAACAAGTAGGTGTATCACGAATGAACGGCACACCTCAAAGAGACACAGGGTAAGAATATCTCAGGTACTAATGCAAGCAATATTGTAATACATCTGAAATGTAGCACACTTTTCACAATTTCAGGGCATCAGTCCATATGAGCTTTAGACACACACCTGAGTAGGCACATCTAACCTAATTTCAAGCATGTATGCCTGTTCCAGTAGCTCTTGACTATTGTATTAGGCAATGTGGAATTCAGCTTAAGTCTATGTGGGTTCAATTCCTTACAGCAGCAATTTAGTCATTACAAGATAGTATCTAAAAATTATTTACTGCAAAATTAAATAACATTAAATATTCCATTTTTGTAACAAGGTGTATTTACTTGGAATGCATACATCAGATATGCCATAGTCAACTTTTTTCCATATTATTTAATATAGAAGTAAGACTGATATACTTTATGGCTGTTCCCTTCAGTGGATTGACTGTAGGATGTGACCATATAATTTACTTTCTGAAAATTCAATGTTTTCTGTGGAGTTCACAGTACAGTGGGGATTGGGAAATGTACCTTTTCCCCCATGTAGTGTGATCACAGAGTTGTTATATATATTTTGCAGGAGTTGTGGGGAGTAATTTTTTGTATTTTTTTTCGCTTTTTCACAATATGGAACATTGACCATATGGTCTCAACCATATGCAGTTTAAATTTCTATAACATCAGTTTTATAATTGGGACCCGTTTTATGACATATTGCTACCATCACATCATATCTGAATGTGATAAAGGTTAACATAGTTATGTGTTATATTTTCTTATATTTTGAAATATTAATCTGACATAGCATTGATGTTATTATATATGTTTTCTCCCCCCAACTCTATATCTCTCATTGTTTTTTTTTTTATTATTTTTTTTCTTTGTTGAAACATTGCTGCTGCAACACAAATAACCATCAGCATAGGAAGCTAGACCAACCAATGGGGCTCATACCACCATACCGCTACAAGTGGCTGCAGGGCACCACTGCAAGTAACAGCAACATCCAGTACCTCTGGATTCCAGCCTGTCAGTGTTGCCTCCACAACTCCTGTACTACCTGCTCTAACGATATCAGATATCTCTGTCCCAGATTCGGGTGCAGTGGTACACTCCAGGAGCAGTACTAGTGGACATGGTGATTTTGTCACCCATCAGAAGATGACAGGGCTTGGGAAGGACTTTGTGGAGAGGGGCCTCGTGCTTGAATCAGCAGAGTAGAAAAAGTCCTACGTTGAATAGTAAAGTCAATACCCTGCCCGGCACTGATCCAGGGATCTGTAACAGGAGGCAGTGATGACAGTTCTGAGGGTGAGGCTGTCACAAAAGGAAATATTGCCAGCCCAGCTTGCTGGAATTTTGCAGATAATTATATGTCAGTTGTGAATGTCAACACGATTCATATGCTTGTGTTACAAATGTATTAGAACTGTATGTTATGTGTATATCAAACTGCTGGTACAGAAGTGTGTGTGAAAAGGGTTTGTACAGTACTGAGCTTAGAGGTGTGACCACAGCTTACCCTGCTGGATTAGAACAGAAATGTATATAAACAATTGTAACTGTGCAAATGTATATGTTTTAACAGAGGAAAATGGCACATAGAAGGTTAACTTGCAAAAATTCAGAAAAATTAGTTGAAATTGAAGTATTTTACAACAATGTAATACAAGAGATGTCATCTTTCAGTTTCAGTGCAACAGGAGACATAATGTCTAGAACTAGGGAGCCTTCTACATTGTATTGTAAGTGTTTTATTGTTTTATGTCTTCCAGCAGTTGCAAACATCTGAAGGCTATGTATTTTCACAGGGAGATGCACAATGCTGGCAGGTTCTAGCACAGGTTGTTTTTGAGCCTGGGAACTGAAGTCAGGAGACAAAAAGTGATATCATGCTGTAAGTATCCCAGCAATAATCTCTGATATTAATTTAAGAACTTTCTGAGAGAGAGTGAATGTGCATTTTGTATTTTGTCTTTTGGCCTGACAGTATCAGCTGGGAAATCCACTCACCACATTTGCCTTGCCTTGCTATGAATAAGTAAGTCTAGGGTACAGTAATTTATTTTAGATTCAGCAAGGAATATAGTAAAGATTAGTTTAGATGTTTTCTGTATTTATTTGAGACTGTCCTGCAATATTGTTTTAAATATTTGCTGTGATTTTGAACTCTGAAGTCACTGTGAATACATATTTAGTATTGTCTTGTTCTTTTATTCTTTATTATTAAATGTGTTTAAACCTTTCAATTGTGGCTGGTCTGTCTAGAGATATTTAAGCTCTTAGACTACTTGCATATCTATTTGGTGACACTTTACAGGCCACTCCTAATAGCCTTGCTCTTGGTCAAACTACCATTTGGATTAATAGTAATATTACACAGTAAGACTGGACACCCTTTGCTAAGGGCCTTAAAGTAGCTGATAAGTAGTGGCTGGTGGTGGAGAAAACTACATTATAGTCTGGGCAGAAGGGAGCATAGCTAGTAAACCTGTGCCAGCCTTTCCCAGGTATATGTGTGGGTATAAATCAAACCTCAAAGTGTGTGTGTCAGCTACTTGGGCAGGGACACGAAGCACTGGTTGGACAGAGAGTGTGCTGGAGGTCTTGGTTTGGCTACTCAGCTGAGATCTCTACCCTATAGCTGTGCCAGTGGGGAATCTTATTGGGGATCTGGAGGAAGAGGGAGAAACCAGCCCCCAGACTGACTGTGGTCTCTGTGTTTTCTTAAGGGGAATTGCACTTTACTGTGTGTGTACTTATCATCCTCCCAGTGTGTACATCCAACACTACTGCCAGTGGTGAGGACTGAGGCTTCTTTTTTACTGGGGCAGTGCTGGGGTGTCACATATTAATTGGACAGTGGTGAGATATCCACATCACATATTAATTGGTTTGCAGTGGTGGAGTATCCACATATTAGGAGTCAGTTGTGTGGATATTGAATTCCTATAGCCTGTAAACAGTGGTCACTAAGGAAGGTGTTTTTAGTCTCAATCAGCCACACAGTGAACATTCAAAGTTTTATATCACAATTGTTTTATTTTCTTTGTTAGCTTAGTTAGTCAGGGAGAGAGGGCAAGGATGTTAGCAGAGGAGTATGGCAAGCTGACAAGGAGCCAGTAGGCTGAGATGTTCCAAGACAAAGGGCTGGTGCAATCCAACCTGACTAAAGCAGAGATGATTGCAGCCCTAGTCACAGCTGCATCTCAGACCAGCAACAAGGAGGAAAACCAGACTGGCCTTGGAGATGTACAACTCTCAGAAAATGGACAGTTCAACCTTTCCACAGAGGACTTAGAAATTCATCTGGAGTTAAAGAGACTTGAACTGGAGACCAAACGGAACTAGAATCAGCAGAGAGACGGTGGTGTTTGTAGGCTGAAGAAAAGGAGAAACAGATGGCACTAGAATCAGCAGAGAAACTAAGATGTCTGGAAGATGAAGAGAATGAGAGGCAGAGGCAACATGAGAAGGAGATGCTAACTCTTTGCCAGGGTCATGGAGGCAATGGGGAAGGGAGTAACCAAACCCCAGAAACACAAAAGGTCAGTAAATTTCTTCCACAATTTACAGAGGGTGATAATTTTGACAGTTTTATTCATATGTTTGAAAGGGTATGTCAACAGTATAATGATGACCAAGGGCTCTGGGTATGGTTCCTGATCCCCTTACTCCATGGTAAAGCTGTAACTGCTATTTGTACGTTGTCTGATACTGACTGCTTAAATTATAATACTGTTAAAAATTGTCTGTTAGAGGGTTTTAAGTTAACACCTGAAGTTTATAGAAAAAAGTTTTGTGAGCACAGATGCAAGGCAGATGAAAGTGTGCATGAATATATTCCTGAGTTAAGCACTTATGTTCATAGGTGGGTGAGTGGGTGTCAGGTCACCGCTTTTGAAGGGCTAGCAGACATTTTGGTGAGGGAACAAGCCCTTAGCACTTTGCCTGAGGACATGGGAATCTGGTTAGCTGATAGGAAATGCAGATGAGTTTGGGAAAATGGGATATCTATACCTAGCAAGCAGGGCATCACTGCACAGGAATGGGATACTCTTTGCTGCTCTGGGTCTAAGGGAACCCATGGTGGTCAGCCTAAACCACCCCAGTAGAGTCTGCCAGTAGCAGGGAAGCCATTAGTCCAGGTACATGTCCAGGACCAAGGGTTAAATGTTTTTAAATACAACCAGTGGGGTCATGTAGCATATAAATGTCCATGGAGGCAAGGTGGGGAACAAAAGGTGGGATAGCCAGTAAGTGGGAATGACAGAATGCCAGCAGTAAGTTGTTTAGAGACAAGGAGACAACAAGGGTACAAAACTACCACAAGAGGTTATATCCTATCTTAGTAAATAGGAAACAGACCACTGCTAAGAGAGACACAGCCTCTGATATAACCATTGTGAAGCCTGCAATGGTTACAGAGATGCTCTACTTGCTTGAGCAGTCTACTCCAGTCAGAGCTTTAGGAAGGACCCCATTTCAAATACTTTTGCCTAGGGTTCACCTTGACTGGGAGGTTGGAAAAGGAAACCAGCAAGTAAGTGTGTTTGAGGATATCCCTGCAGGTGTCCTGATAGGGAATGATTTTGATAATGCAGTATCCTGTGTGCATGCACTGACAAGCAATCAGTCTTGGAGACAAGCATGTGGGTCTGGTAGCCTGGGGAGACCCACAAAGACTGCACACTTGCAGCCAGGATTGGTGAGGGGGTTACTTCAGGGAGGGAGCTACCCTGTAGCAGTGAGATTGAAGGTGAGCCACAGCTGCTTGTGAGTAGTGATGTTCCCTTGGACAGAGTGACTGCAATGGCAGAGGTGAGTAGTAGTACCCAGGCTGACAGTGAGGCACCACTATCAGAGGATACCAGACTCCCTGTGGAAGGGGAGCTAGTAAGAGCTACAAAGAGAGAGTTGAGACAGGGTCAGCTCTCAGACCCTTCATTACAAGGCATTAGGGAGGTAGCTAGTGAGGCACCTGATTCACAAAGGAAGGGGGACTCTGTATACTGGGACAAAGGGTTACTGTATAGAAAGTGGACTCCTGATTGAGGGCTAGAGGGTGAGAGAATACAGCAGTTGGTAGTGGCCAGAGCCTCCCATCTCGCACTTCTAGCCATAGCCCATGATATTCCCTTTTGCAGGTCCTATGGGCATAAGGTGTGCAAAGAGACATATTATGCAGAACTTCTATTGGCCTGGGATTTCCAGAGATGTAACAGGATACTGCAGGACCTGTGAGCAATGCCAAAAGGTAGGGAAGGCAGGAGACAAGGTGAAAGCTCCTTTGATGCCTTTGCCTGTGACTGAGGAGCCATTTCAGAGGGTAGCTATGGATATTGTGGGGCCTCTGAGTACCCCAAGTTCCACAAGGAAAAGGTATATCCTAGTGGCAGTAGATTATGCCACCAGATACCCTGAAGCGTGGCTCTGTCCTCCATTGAGGCAGAAAAGGTAGCAAATGCTTTGTTAGAGATTTTCAGCAGGGTAGGTTTCCCAAAAGAAATACTGACTGACAGAGGTGCCAATTTCATGTCAAACCTGCTGGCTTGTCTGTGGTAGTACTGTGGGGTGAAGCACCTAAAGACCACCCCCTACCAGTCTTGTTGAGAGGTTAAACTCTACAGTCAAGACCATGCTACGGACATTTGCAGACCAGTTTCAGAGGGAGTGGAACAAATATTTAATTCGTCTGTGGTTTGCTTACAAAGAGGTGCCCCAGAAAGCCACAGGTTTTTCACCCTTTGAGTTGCTGTATGGACATAGGCTTCTAGATTTGATTTATGATAAGTGGGAGGGTGTGTGAATCCAACAAGGAGTCTGTTGTGGCATATGCCCTAAACCTCAGGTTAAGACTCAGGGAGCTCATGGGCTTGGCCCAAGAGAACCTGGCTGAAACCCAACAGCAGAAAAAGGTCTGGTATGACAGAAATGCTCGAGCTAGCAAGTACGATGTAAAGCAGCAGGTAAGGGTTCTCATTCCTGTCAGACACAACAATCTGAAGGCAGTTTGGGAGGGACCCTGCAAGGTAATAAGGAAGGTCAGTGATATTAACTAGATGGTAGAACTGCTAGGCAGGAGGCAGGGACACAAATTGTACCACGTTAACATGATGAAAACTTACCATGACAGGGAGGCCCTTGTTCTGAGTATTTGCAGTGCAAGGTAGGAGGAGTCTGAGGGGGATCTGGTGACTGATCTCCTCAGTGAGGCTCGGACTGACTCCTCAGTGGAAGGGGTAGCAATGTCCGAGCAGCTATCCTCTACCTAGTTTTGACAAATCCGAGCAGTGTTACAGGAGTTTGGGGACATGTTCACTGAGAAACCAGGGTGCATCCACCTGGTGCAGCACCATGTGGATACAGGACCACAAGGCCTATTAAGCAGGCTCCTTATAGGGTGACTGAGAGAGTCAAACAGACTCTGAGGGAGGAGATACAGGAAATGTTGGAACAAGGGGTAATTCAGGAATCCAGCAGCCCCTGGCCCTCCCCAGTGGTGCTGGTACCAAAGAAGGATGACAGCACCAGGTTCTGTGTGGACTACAGGAATTTAAATAGTCACACAGAGTCAGATGCTTACCCCAGGCCTAGGACAGATGAAGCCCTAGAACGGCTGGGTGGGGCTAAGTATCTTACCACTACTGATCTTACCAAGGGTTACTGGAAGGTGTCCATGACTCCTAGTGCCCTTTGGGATGAAAAATACCCCAGTGACTTTCCAGAGGCTGGTAGATCGTATCCTAGCAGGAGCAGGAGATTTTGTCCTTGCTTACCTAGATGATATTGCCATCTATAGCCATTCCTGGCAAGAGCACCTTCAGCATGTCAGGGAGGTGCTGGGCATACTACAGAGGGCAGGGTGACCATTAAACCCAGCAAATTCAGGTGGGCATGGCAGAGGTCTCCTACCTGGGGCATAGAGTGGGCAGTGATAAGATCAGACCAGAACCTGCCAAAGTGGAAGCCATTCAGGCATGGCCTGCCCCTGTTACCAAAAAGCAGGTGAGGACATTCTTAGGGACAGCAGGGTACTACAGAAAGTTCGTCCCCACTTACAGTACCATAGCTGCTCCTCTCACAGACATGACAAGGAAAAACAGGACAGATAAGGTAGTGTGAACCCCAGCATGTGAGCAGGCATTCCGGAAGCCTAAATGAGCTTTGGAAGGACCCCCTGTGTTAGCCATTCCAGACTACAGCAAATGATTTGTTGTGCAGGTGGATGCTTCAAACCATGGGGTGGTGTCTGTACTTAGCCAGGTTTCCTCAGAGAGAGAAGAGCACCCAGTGGTATATCTCAGTCATAGGCTCCACCCAGGAAGGAATGCTATGCAGCTGTAGAAAAGGAATGCCTAGCCATAGTGTGGGCACTGCATAAACTTCAGCCTTATCTGTATGGAAATTCACTGTAGTTATAGACCACAATCCCTTAACATGGCTACATTGAGCCAGCCAGCAAAATGCCAAGTTACTAAGGCAGAGCCCAGGGTTGCAAGCATACAATATGACAGTGTAGCACCACAGTGGGGTTAGCAATTCCAGTGCAGATGGGTTCTCAAGACAGAGAATGGGGTAAGGTATTCCCAGATAGGCTCAACCCTCTCAAGCAACATTTCTCAATGGTCACTTGGAAAAAGTAGCTTGAGTTTTCCGGGAGTGGGGGAGAGTTGTGACACTGCCAGCCCAGCTATCTGGAATTTTGTAAATAATTCTATGTCATTTGTGAATATTAGTATGATTCATATGCTTGTCTTACAAATGTAAGAGAACTATATGTTATGTGTATATTAAGTTACTGGTGCAGAAGTGTGTGTTGAACAGGGTTTGTTCAGTACTGAGCTTCAAGGATGTGTCCACAGTGTAGTCTACTGGAAAAGAACAGAAATGTAGATAAACTATATACCTGTGCAAATGTATGTTTTAATAGTAGAAGATGGAACATACAGAGTTAACTTACAAAACTTCAAGAAAATAAGTTGAAATTGTTTTACAATTGCGTTATCTCTCAGTTTCAGTGAAATATCCACAATGTCTAGAGCTAGAGTTTTTTCTATTGTCTTGGAGAGAAGTAAATACTAGGTCTAAAATGCAAAAGTGTTTAATTGTTTTATGACTTCCAGTTCTTAGCAAACATCTGGGAGATATGTATTTTTAACACAGAGATGTTAATTTCTGTTAGCCTGGGAACTGAAGGCAGGTGGCAAAGAGTGATGTCATCCAAGCTGACCCAGCAATAGTGTTTGATAGTAATTTAAGAACTCTCTCAGAGAGAGATTGTGTGCATTTTGTATCTTGTCTTGGACCTAGCAAGGACATCCACTCATCAGCACTTGCCTAGCTAATAGTAAGTAACTAGAGTACAGTAATTTCTCTTAGATATAGATAAGAATATATTAAAGATTAGTTTAGATGTTTTCTGTATTTATTTGAGACTGTCCTGCAATGTAGTTTTAAAATATTTCCTGAGATTCTGAACTCTGAAGTAACTGTGCTTGTTTTCTGAGCATTGTCTTGTTCTTTTATTATTTATTATTAAGTATATTTAAACCTATCTTTGTGGCTGATATTTGTGAGACATATTTAAGCTCCTAGAGTACTTGCATATGTATTTGGTGGCACTGTATAGGCCACTCCTAAATAGCCTTGCTCTTGGTCACACTTACCATTTGGATAATAGTAACATTACACAGTAGGATTGGTCACCCTTTGGGATGGCCCTTAAAGTGACCAAGAAATAAGGCACTGGAGGGTTCATCAGATAGCAAAACCAACTTTAATGAGCACACGAACAAAAAGAACGTCTTAACTGGATCACCGCATTTTCGTCAATACAACTTCATCAGATGTGCATACCAACATAAGACAACCCTTTATATACAGCCCTTAATAAATCAATTAACAAATCTTCCACATTTAAAGACACAATACAAAATAAGGTACATAGAAAAGTGTCATAAAAAACTGTGCATGTAGATCCTATCTAACTTAAAATCACAATTAATCAATTCAATACAATAGAAGTACAATAAAAAGTGAGAAAGAACCTTGAATGCATATAGAAATAGTAAAACAACTGTGCAGTAACATTTAAGAACATTTAAAAACATTTAAAAACTGATGTAAATGAAAGCAGTTATGAATCTATACTTCAGATCTTGCTATATGTAAATCTTAATAAAACATCGCCATCTACTGGACAAAAGTTTTCAGACAGAACATCAAAATTCAAAGTTTTGCAGCTCTTAGTTTTAAGACTGACTTCAATGACACCATGTCATTGAACCAGGGTGTTTGTTTGCTTCTAACACTAACTGCCAGTATAATTCTCTGTACTCTGTGTCTCCCAGGGTTCACCCCTAAGATCAATTGGTGGTATTTCAATCACAAAAAAATAGAACTCTGTTCCTATACAGTCTAATGTGTGTTTATATAAAGTATTATTTGAATTCATCTTTTTTGTATCATACCTGTGTTCATACATTCTAGATTTTAGTTTCCTTTCAGTTTGGCCTATATAAAATGCCTCACATTTACTACACAAAGCTAAATAAATGAGACCATTGGTGTTACAACTGGCAAAACCCAAGGTTTTAATAAATCTTTGCCTAGCTTTCAAATGGTATGTATCCCTAGTTTTATCATAGGAGCATTGTGCACAACTTCCACACTTATATGTACCCCTTTTACCAGAGTTGTAGTTGCTAGCCTTACTGGTCCCATTTTCCAAAATGTTCTTGATAGTACGCTCCTTTCTATAAACGCATTTAAAAGGCTTATCAAATATGTGCTGCAAGTCAGAAGTGCTAGCAAACCTGCTCCATTCTTCCTCTATAATACTTTTTTTTTATTTTGGTTTTGTGTTCTGCAAAACTTTGAATTTTGATGTTCTGTCTGAAAACGTTTGGCCAGTAGATGGCGGTGTTTCATTAAGATTTACATACAGCAGGCTTTGAAGTATAGATTCCTGACTGTTTTCATTTACATTAGTTTTTAAATATTTTTAAATGTTCTTAAATGTTACTGCACAGTTGTTTTACTATTTCTATATGTATTCAAAGTTCTTTCTCACATTTTATTGTACTTTTATTGTATTGAATTGATTAATTGTGATTTTTAAGTTAGATAGGATCTACATGCACAATTTTTATGACACTTTTCTATGTACCTTATTTTGTATTGTGTCTTTAAATGTGAAACATTTAATTGGTTTATTAAGGGCTGTATATAAAGGGTCATCTTAAGTTGTATGCTTATCTGATGAAGTTGTATTGACGAAAATGCGGTAATCCAGTTAAGGCGTTCTTTTTGTTCATGTGCTCATTAAAGTTGGTTTTGCTATCTGATGAACCCTCCAGTGCCTTATTTATTGGTTATTCCTTTGTATTTAGGCACTTTTTCCATTTTTTTTCATTTTTTAAGGTCCTTAAAGTAGCTGATAAGGGGTTCTGGTGGCAGTGATAACTACCTTATGGTCTGGGCAGAAGGGGGCATAGCTAATAAACCTGTACCAGCCTTTCCCAGGTGTGTGTTTGTGCATAAATCAAATCTCAAAGTGTGTGGGTAAGTCAGCTACTTGGGCAGGGACATGAAGCACTGGTTGGACAGAGAGAGTGTTGGGAGGACTTGGCTTGGAACCCTAGCTAAGGACTCAACTCTATAGCTGTGCCAGAGGGGAGTCTTATTGGGGATCTGGGGAAAGATGGAGAAACCAGCCCCAGGCTGACTGTGATCTCTGTGTGCTCTTAAGGGAAGTTGTACTTTACTGTGTGCGTGCTTCTCATCCTCCCATTGTGTACATCCCTTACTGCTGTCAGTGGTGAGGATTAAGGCTCCTTGGTTTCTGGGCCAGTGCACCAGCATAACATGCTGATCATTGTTGCCAGAGACATGGTATGCTTTCTTATGGTAAGGAGAGTTTTGCTTTTGCTGATTCGTGATTCTCTTTGCCTGAGAGGAGAGTTTTCTGCTGCTCTCCAGTGTTCTCTTATTGCTTAGGGTGTGCGTGTGTGTGAAAGTTTTGCTTATTCATAATTCTCTTTGCCTGAGAGGTGTGTGTCTGTGTGTGTGTGTGTGTGTGTGTGTGTGTGTGTGTGTGTGTGTGTGTGTGTGTGTGTGTGTGTGTGTGTGTGTGTGTGTGTAACTCAGACTCAAACCCTGTACCTTAGATACAACAAATAAGATCCTGAATTCTCTACCCATACTACCACTTATGATTCAGGGAGTTGAGTCCACAGCTCTGAACTGTCCAGATTTTCACAGAATATTTGGCTCATAATTTTGGTGGGTGGCCACGGTGGTGCAGTGGTCAGTGTTGCCACCTCACAGCAACAGGTTATCTGGTTCAATCATTGGCTGGGGTGACTTCTGTGCAGAGTCTGCATGTCCTCCCTGTGGTTGCGTGGGTTTCCTCCGTGTGCTCCAGTTTCCTCCCAAAGACATGGTGTAGGTGGATTCAACACTCTAAATTGGCCCTAGGCATGAGTGCCTTCTGTGGAAGGCTGGGTGCCAGGCTGGCAACTCAACACTGTAAAACTCCACTGCCAATCATGAGCAGACAGGTGATCCACTGTGGCTACCCCTAACCGGGAAATGCTAGAAGAAGATTTGGCTCATAATTTTGGTCTGTTCCTCTTACAATTTGTGGTTGAGAACTGAATTCACTAAACAATGATAACCCTTTAAGTTTCAGTCTTCCTATCTTTCAGGAAACACATGGCAACACAAAACACTTTATTTTAGCAACTTTCTAAGATTATACAAGCAATATTTAAAATGTGTCCCTGGTTTTGGGCCTTCCCCCCCAAAAAATGTTGGCTTTTTCCAGATTTTTTGTGTTGCGAAGTTGAAAGATTTAGTTGTGTCAAGTGGATTTTAGAAGAAGCTGAGAGCTTCAGGGGAAGAGAGGTTTAGTGCTGCTTATGCTAAGCTGTTTGCATTGTTAGTAGCACAACAGGTAATATATTTGCTTTTTGATGCAGAAGGCTGTGGGTTCTACTTCTACAGTATGCAGATAGATCGCTGATACTGTACTGTGTTGTACTTTAAAGGAAGTGGATGCTGCAGTCCTGTGAATGTCCTCCTTTGGAGGAGTTACCTAGCAACTATGAACCTGTTATCATTTTGCTGTCCATTCCCTATTGCAATATTACTAGCTCATCATTTTTAATGTAACATGAGCAATTTATTCTTCAAGTGCAACAGGCATACCTCTCAACCTGGAAACATCAAAAATCTGGACAAAGGCCATGTAAAATAGGTACAAATCTGTACAGTGATTAACATAAAATTTGCATACATAATTATGTAACCCTGCCCACTCCAATGGAATTGTGGGATACCAACTTTCAAATGCAAACTGAAGAACAGACAACCAAAATATGCCCAGACCCTGTAGTATTTAATGTGTAGTAGTGATGTTTAGTGGGTTACCTAATTTGAGAATAACAGCAAAGCAAATACAACATTAAAATCAAGCAAGCCTGTGGTCAGATGGTAAGTAAAAAAAAGTAGATGAAGTTAGTTAGTGCTAGCGCAGTTTGGATGATACTGTTTCAGTGCAGACAGCCTTGCACAGCAGTTACAACAAGCAGCAAAGTAGTCTAGTGTAATTTTTTTTCTGAAAGCAAACGCATGGTATGCTTCTATAACTTATTCCTATTAGCTCTTGCAAAGGAAATTATTTCTTTCACTGGTATTACAACTGCAGACCTGACCAATTCAACTGAATGACTACAATACCCACACATACAGCCATCCCTCTCACCCTCAGTCTTAGTGCAAGAAATCTGGACAAAGCCTGATATGCAGCAGTAAGGCTAATGTGTCAATAACGTAAAAGTTACACTCACTGACAGGGCACCAAGAAGAGCAAACACAACAGCTTTTTACATAAGTTGCTTCAGTCCGAATTCCTGACCTATTAGCATCCACCAGCACATATAGATTTCCTGTTTAAAAAAAAAGCTCAATCAGAACTTGTCGTGGTTTGACTTTTGCTTCATTCATTGTGTTTGTTAGGACCGCGGCCACAGTGACCAGGCATGCATTTTCTGAAGTATACGAAGTCTGATGAAACTAAAATGCACGTCATTATTTAGTGACTTTATTCTTCGGATCATTAATTTGCCAGAAAAGTTTCTCCCTGCCTGAACTGTCACTGTGTCCACAAACCATATTGCAGTAACAACATTGCATTGAGATGCCAACTCAGTAAACCGCCAACATTTAAACATTTTTAACATTATTTATTATTAATATTAAGCAGCAGCAATACAGACAGAATAACAATGAAAACAGTACTGTCCACTCACTCACCATCCACTCGATCAGCCTCTAGCTTGATCATCCCTCCGTCCCCGTCCTTTTCAGTACTAAAACATCCATTCATCTCATCAAGCAAAACAGTGATTGTAGCTTCCGACTTCCGGGGGACAAAAAAAAAAGCTCAAAGGGTCTTCTACAGTCCAGTTATCAAAGGCACAGTGAGTCTTCAGTTTACAGAGAACATTTTTAATTATAGTTGCACGACTACACTCACTTAAATAAAATACAGCAGTTGAAAAGATTGGGTGTGGTGGGTAGGTAGGAGCCAACTTTCAAGTTCCATCGTGTGTTTAATTAAACCAGTGTTAACTTACATAGTATAGCTAAAGTAGGGAAAGTCTGTCAAGCTACTGAAAAAAATAGCTGTTGAACAGCCTCACTCACTCTGAAGATATTTCAATTGCCGCAATGCTGTTTCAGTACTTACACACTAAAGCAACCAGGTCTGCAATACTTGCTTAAAAATGCATAAATATTTCAGAATTTGCCACAAACAAAATGACACTGTAAATGCAACACACAACAGAAATTATAAAGCAGCGCCTCAAAACTGTAATACCTGATGTGCAAGGCAGTAAGTTAATATGAAATTTCTGTGCACAAAAGATGCAAACAACGGTAACGGTTAGGTACCTAGTTTGAACTGCTAATGTAAATAAAGACTACTCACTCACTCTGTGTGCATATACACACACACACACAATGAATGGGATCCACTAAATAGCCAGCAACCCCTGTCCACATAAGGAGTGCACCAAATGTTGAATTTATAGGACAGACTACCTAAGGCCCAGTATATTTCAATCACCTTACAATTTTATACTATTCAGGGAAAATATCTGATGTTTTCTAACTGTGTGCAGTGTGCGGAGTACATCGGAGGATGACAATCGCTGAATCGAAAAAAAGTAGCACACACACTCTTCCTCAAACCAATATAAAGGTTTCCTTACCCTAGAAATACGTTCAGTCTCCAGAGTTAAATCCAGAAATCCGTTCAGTTCAGTCAGAGACTCGGAGTTAAATCCAGTAGTTCCCCAACTTCCTGCTTGCATTTAGAAATCTCCAAAGTTAAATCCAGTAGTTCAGTCAGTGCTGTTCCCATCCAGCAGTTCAGTGCTGCTCCTGCTCACAGAGCATTTGAACAGACCGACTAGCCAGCTGGAAATGCGTGCACAACGTGAGCTCCATAAGCTCAATTCCGACAGGCTGGTAGCCCTGATGGAGCTGATGTCATTGTGCACGTAATGACATCAGCTCTGTCCATGTGAAAAATAAAAAAGAAAGAAAAAAATCGGAAATGAAGGGGTGCCATTCAGGAATCATGGCACCCCTTCATTTAGACCCCAAAACTCTGTAAAAACTGAGTAATTTGGTATGGTTGGGAGGTATGGCAACAGGCACTTTATTTGTAGATGAAACAATGAAATATGAAGTTGTTTGCTAGCAGCAACCTCTTCATTAGTTACAGATCCCTTTAATGTGGAATTATTTAGATGACTTATTCTGCAGAGATTTTGCATATTTAATGATATTGGTGGATTGTAATGACAGAAGTTTGAGTGGCCTTTCATGACTGAAATTTTCTGAAATGGATAGTTTTGTCATTATTGGTTCATACATTTTGTTTCATTGCTTACTAGAAGATTGTTCAAAACTACAAATTTAAAACACATTCTAATACATGGTGCTGTATTATACAAGGTGTGACAAACTGAAATGCTGCCAGCCCAGCTACCTGTAATTTTGTAAATAATTATATGTCATTTGTGAATAATAATATGATTTTTATAGAAATGTAACGGAAGGAAATACTGCCAGCCCAGCTATCTGGAATTTTGTAAATAATCATACAGTATGTCATTTGTGAATATCAACATGATTCATATTCTTGTCTTACAAATGTAAGAGAACTATATGCTATGTGCATATTAAACTACTGGTACAGAAGTGTGTGTGTTGAACAGGGTTTGCACAGTACTGAGCTTCAAAAATGTAACCACAGCATACTCTGCTGGAACATAGAAGATTAATTTACAAAACTTCAAGAAAATAAGTTGAAATCAAATGCTTTACAATGTGCTATAAAAGTTAGCTTCAATGCAGCAAGCAGACACAATGTCTATAGCTAGAAGTTATACTATTGTCTGAAAAGAAAAGTAATTACTAGGATTAAAATTTAAAGTGTTTGATTGCTTTATGACTTCCTGGCAGCTACACAGTTCTGAGCACATCTGAGAGATATGTATTTTTAACACAGAGATGTTAGGTTTCTGTTTAGCCTGGGAACTGAAGTCAGGTGACAAAGAGTGATGTCATCCAAGCTAACCCAGCAGTAATGTTTGATATTAATTTAAGAACTCTCTCTCAGAGAGAGAGAAAAGGCATTTTGTATCTTGTCTTGGCCCTAGAAAAATCCACTCAGCACTTCTGCCTGCATGTTGTCTGTAAGTAAGATAAGGCATAGTATCTTTTTTAGATATAGATAGGAATATAGAAAAGATTAGTTTAGACGTTTTCTGTATTTATTTGAGACTCTCCTGCAATGTTGTTTTAAAATATTTCCAATGATTTTGAATTCTGAAGTAACTGTGTTTGTTTTCTGACCATTGTCTTGTTCTTTTATTATTTATTATTAAATATATTTAAACATTGCTGGTTTGTTTAGAGATATTTATGCTCTGAGAGTACTCACATATTTATCTGGTGACACTGTACAGGCCACTCCTAAATAGCCTTGCAAGTCTTGGTCAAAACTACCATTTGGATAATAGTAACATTACACAGTAGGATTGGACACCCTTTGCAAAGGCCATTTAGTAGCTGATAAGTAAGGGTGGCTGGTGGCAGCTGGTACTACCTTATAGTCTGGGTAGAAGGGGGCATAGCTAGTAAACCTGTGCCAGCCTTCCCCAGGTGTGTGTGTGTGTGTGTGTGTGTGTGTGTGTGTGTGTGTGTGTGTGTGTGTGTGTGTGTATGTGTGTGTGTTTGTATATAAATCAAATCTCAAAGTGTGTGTGTGTCAGCTACTTGGACAGGGACACAAAGCACTGGTTAGACAGAGAGGGTACTGGAGGTCTTAGCTTGGCCACTCAGCTGAGATCTTAACCCTATAGCTGTGCCAATAGGGAGTCTTAATGGTGATCTGGAGAGAGAGAGAGGGAGAAAACAGCCCCAGACTGACTGTGATCTCTGTGTGCTATTAAGGGAAATTGTACTTTACTGTGTGCATACTTGTCATCCTCCCAATGTGTACATCCCTCACTGTTGCCAGTGGTGACGATTGAGACTCCTTGATTACTGAGCCAGTGCAGGGGCATCACATATTGCTTGGTGGACAGTGGTGGGATACACACATCATATATTAATTGGTTGATAGTGGTGAGATAGCCATATCACATATTAATTGACTTGTAGTGGTGGGGATATTGAATTCCTGTGGCCTGTGTACAGTGGTAATTGATAATGTTTGTACTCTCAATCAGCCACACAGTGAACATTCAGAGTTGATATCACAATTCTTATATTTTTTGTTAGCTTATTTAGTCAGGGAGAGCACTCAAGCATGTCAGCAGAGGAGTATGGCAAGCTGACAAGGAGCCAGTTGGCTGAAATGTGCCAGGCTAAAGCACTGCAGCATGTAAACTTGACTGATGCAGACAAGATTGCAGCTTTTTTCACAGCTGCATCACAGAATAGCAACCAGGAGGACAATCAGACTAGCCGTGGAGATGTATAATTCTCAGAAAATGAGCAGCTCAACCTTTCTGCAGAGAATTTAAAAATATGTATGGAGTTAAAGAGACTTGAACTGAAGGCCAAGCATTTGGAAATAGAAGCAGCAGAGAAGCTGAAATGTCCTGAGGCTGAGGAAAATGAGAAACTGTGATGGCTGGAGGCTGAGGAGAAGGAGAGGCAGAGGCAACATGAAAAGGAGATGCTGACTCTTCACCAGAGTCATGGAGGTAATGGGGAAGGGAGTAACCAAACCCCAGAAGCAGCATAGGTCAATACATTTCTTCCACAATTTACAGAGGAGGATCATTTTGATAGTTTCATTCATATGTTTGAGAGGGTATGTAAACAGTATAATGTTGACCAAGGGCTCTGGACATGGTTCCCTACCCCCTTACTCCATGGTAAAGCTGTAACTGTTATTTCTAAACTGTCTGATACTTATTGTTTAAATTATAATATTGTAAAAAAACTGTTTGCTAGAATGTTTTAAGTTAACACCTGAAGCTTAAAAGAAAAAGTTTTGTGAGCATAGACACAAGGCAGAAGAAAGCGTGTGTGAATATATTACTGAGTTAAGCACTTATTTTCATAGGTGGGTGAGTGGATGTCAGGTTACCACTTCTGAAGGGCTGGCAGACCTTTTGGTGAGAGAACAAGCCCTTAGCACTTTGCCTGAGGACATGACAATCTGGTTAGCTGATAGACAATGCAATACTGCAGATGAGTTGGGGAAGAAGGGAGACCTATACCTAGCAAGTAGGGCATCACTGCACAGGAAAGGGACACCCAGTGTTGCTCAAGAGTCTAAGGGAACCCAAGTTGGGCAGCCCAGACTGCCCCAACAGAGTCCACCAGTAGCAGGGGAAACCACTAGTCCAGATACACATCCAGGACCAAGGGTTAAATGTTTTAAATACAACCAGTGGGACCATGTAGCATATAGATGTCCATGGAGGCAAGATGGGGAACAAAAGGTGGGAGAGCAGTAAGTGGGGTGACAAAATGTCAACAGTAGGTTGTCTCAAGACAACAAGGGTACCAAACTACCACAAGAGGTTATATCCTATCTTAGTGAATGGGAAAGAGGCCATAGCTAAGAGAGAAACACAGCCTCTGTAAAGCCGGCAATGGTTACAGAGGAACACTACTGCTTGGGCAGTCTACTACAGTCAGAGTTTAGGGGGACCCCATTCCAAATACCTTTGCCTAGGTTTCACATTGACTGGGAAGATGGAAGAGGAAGCCAGACAGTAGGTGTGTTTGAGGCTATCCCTGCAGATGTCCTGATAGGGAATGATTTTGAGAATGCAGTACCATGTGTGCATGCAGTTACACACAGTCAGTCTTGGAGACAAGCATGTATGTCTGGTAGCCTGGGAGAGACCCAGACAGACCGCACACTTGTAGCCAGGACTGGTGAGGTGGTTACTTCAGGGAGGGAGATGCCCTGTAGCAGTGAGGCTGAAGGTGAGCCACAGCTGCTTGTTGGTACTGATGTTCCCTTGGACAGAGTGACTACAAGGGCAGAGGTGAGTAGTAGTAGTACCCAGGCTGACAGTGAGACACCACTGTCAGAGGATTCCAGACTTCCTGTGGAAGGGGAGCTTGGAAGGGTTACTACAAGAGAGCTGAGACAGGCTCAGCCCTCAAACTCTTCATTAAAAGGCCTGAGGGAAGTAGTTAGTGAAGCACTTGATTTTCTAAGGAAGGGGGAATCTGTATACTGGGACAAATGATTACTGTATAGAGAGTGGACCCCTGAAGGAGGGCTAGAGGGTGATAAAATACAGCAGTTGGTAGTGCCCAGAGCCTACCATCTGGCACTTCTACCCATAGCCCATGATATTTCCTTTGTGGCTCATATGTGTATAAAACATACAAAGAGACTTATTATGCAGAGCTTCTATTTGCATGGGATTTAAAGAGATGAAACAGGGTACTGCAGGACCTGTGAGCAGTACCAACAGGTAGGCTAGGCAGGAGACAAGGTTAAAGCTCCTTTGATGCCTTTGCCTGTGATTGAGGAGCCATTTCAGATGGTAGCTATGGATATTGCGGGGCCTCTGAGTACCCCAGGTTCCACAGGGAAAAGGTATATCCTAGTGGTAGTACATTATGCTACCAGATACCCTGAGGCAGTGGCTCTGTCCTCCATTGAGGCAGAAAATGTGGCAAATGCTTTGTTAGAGATTTTCAGTAGGGTAGGTTTCCCAAAAGAAATAATGACTGACAGAGGTGCCAATTTCATGTCAGACCTGCTGGCTTGTCTGTGGAAGTACTGTGGGGTGAAGCACCTAAAGACCACCCCTACCATCCCCAGACTAATGGTCTTATTGTGAGGTTAAACTCTACACTCAGGACGATGCTATGGGCATTTGCAGATCAGTTTAAGATGAAGTGGGACAAATATTTGCCCCATCTTTTGTTTGCTTACAGGGAGATGCCCCAGGAATTCACAGTTTTTTCACTCTTTGAGTTGTATGGACATAGGATGAGGGGACCTCTAGATTTGATTCGAAATGCGTGGGAAGGTTGGTGTGAATCCCACAAGAGGTCTGTTGCGGCATATGTCCTAAACCTCAGGACAAGGTTCAGGGAACTCATGGGCTTGGCCCAGGAGAAACTTGCAGAAGCACAACAGCAGAAAAAGGTCTGGTATGACAGGAATGCTCGAGCTAGAGAGTATGTTGTAAGGGCAGCAGGTAATGGATCTCATTCCTGTTAGACACAACAAGCTGCAGGCAGCTTGGGAGGGAACCTAAAAGGTGATAAGGAAGGTCAGTGATGTTAACTACATGGTATAACTGCTAGGCAGGGGCACAAATTGTACCATGTTAACATGTTGAAACCTTACCATGATAGGGAGGCCCTTGTGCTGAGTATTTGCAGTACAAGTCAGGAGGAGTCTGAGAGGAATCTATGGCTGCAGGGAGCCAGCCAGCCAAATCCAAAATTATGGTGGAGTCTAGGGTTGAAGACATATCAGCCATATGATGGGACAATGCAGCATTGTACTGGAGTCAGCAATGCCAAGGCATCTGGAATATCAAGACAGGGAATGGAGTAAGGTATTCCCAGATAGGCTCAACCCTCTCAAGCAATGTTTCTCAAGGGTCACTCAAACATCTAGCTTGAGTTTTCGTGGGGGGGGGGGAGTGTGATAAACCAAGATACTACCAGCTCAGCTAGCTGGAATTTTGTAAATAATCATATGTCATTTGTGAATATCAGCATGATTCATATGCTTGTCTTACAAATGTAAGAGAACTATATGTTATGCGTATATTAAACTACTGGTACAGAAGTGTGTGGTGAACAGGGTTTGTACAGTACTGAGCTTCAAGAATGTAACCACAACATAGCCTGCTGGAACATAGAAGATTAATTTAAAAACTTCAAGAAAATAGGTTGAAATTAAATGCTTTACGATGTGATATAAGAGTTAGTTTCAATGCAGCAAGTAGGCACAATGTCAAGAGCTAGAAGTTTTTCTATTATCTGAAAAGAAAAGTAATAACTGGGTTTAAAATGTAAAGTGTTTGATTGCTCTATGACTTCCTGTCATCTACACAGTTCTGCACACATCTGAGAGATATGTATTTTTAACACAGAGATGTTAGGTTTCTGTTTAGCCTGGGAACTGAAGTAAGGTGACAAAGAGTGATGTCATCCAAGCTAACCCAGCAGTAATGTTTGATATTAATTTAAGAACTCTCTCAGAGAGAGACTAGGTATTTTGTATCTTGTCTTAGACCTAGTAAAATCCACTTAGTACCTCTGCTTTCATGTTGTCTGTAAGTAAGTCTTAGGGCATAGTATCTCTCTTAGACATAGATAGGAATATAGTAAAGATTAGTTTAGATGTTTTCTGTATTTATTTGAGACTGTCCTGCAATGTTGTTTTAAAATATTTCCTGTGATTTTGAACTCTGAAGTAAATGTGTTTGTTTATGAGTATTCTCTTGTTCTTTTATTATTTATTGTTGAATATATTTAAACCTTTTAATTGTGGCTGGTTGGTTTAGAGATATTTACACTCTTAAAGTACTTGCATATGTATTTGGTGACACTGTACAGGCCACTCCTAAATAGCCTTGCAAGTCTTGGTCAAAATAGTGACATTACACATTAGGATTGGACACCCTTTATAAGAGCCTTATAGTAGCTGATAAGTAAGGGTGGCTGGTGGCAGCTGGTACTACCTTATAGTCTAGGGAGATGGGGGCATAACTAGTAAACCTGTGCCAGTCTTCCCCATGTATGTGTGTGTGTTTGTATATAAATCAAATCTCAAAGTGTGTGTGTATCAGTTACTTGGGCATGGACACGAAGCACTGGTTAGACAGAGAGGGTGCTGGAGGTCTTAGCTTGGCCACTCAGCTGAGATCTTAACCCTATAGCTGTGCCAGGGGGGAGTCTTATTGGGGATCTGGAGAGAGAGGGAGAAACCATCCTCAGACTGACTGTGATCTCTGTGTGCTCTTAAGGGAAATTGTACTTTACCCTGTGTGTACTTATCATCCTCCAATGTGTACATCCCTCACTGTTGCCACTTGTGAGGATTGTCGCTCCTTGATTACTGGACCATTGCAGGGGCATCACAAAAGGAATATAATTTAATACAGTCAGGAAGGTGAATCAAAGAACACATACATGTATGCATGGCCCTAAAAATGTGTAAGGAATCTATGGTTTGAAAACAGCCCAAATGTAAGCTTAGTCCTCCACTGGCCAGATGCAAAATGAATGTGGGTTTTCATGCTGTTTCAATAAATGTGAGTTTCAAGGGCAGAGGAGTTTACTGCTCATGCTAAGTCAGTTTTCATTGCGAGAAAGTATTTGTTTAGCAAATGGATCTATGTTTGTCTGAAACTCAAGTGTCTATCATTATTTAAATTTTGCAATCCTCATAAATTTGCTGAAAATTACACATATGCTGAACAAACAAAAATATAACACAAAATCAGGGACAGTCAAACATATGCCGTGATCTCTCAACCTCTTAAGACAAGAATCAGGAGAAAGTGTGAAAGGCTCAAAATAATGGGCAAATTTTAAGCTTTACTCTTTTCACCAAAGCAATGGATGAAGGTACATTACCTTGACCTTGCCAAGCCTTTTGACACAATCCCCTACTCAGGTGTAGTACAAAAGATGAATAATGTAGGAGCAAACACTTACATCACTAGCTGGATTGCCAACTTGCTCACAAGATGTAAGAGATCAAAATAGGGGAAGAGACCAGGCACCAATGGAGTCCTCCACAAACACTTACATCACTAGCTGGATTGTCAACTTGCTCACAGGATGCAGGAGGTCAAAATAGGGGAAGAGACCTGTCGCCAATGGAATCCTCCACAAACACCTACATCACTAGATGGATTGCCAACTTGCTCACAGGATATAGGAGATCAAAATAGGGAAGAGACCAGTCACCAATGGAGTCCCCTAGGGTTCGGAGCTGACACTTTTTCTGTTTGGCATATACATCTCAAAAGTAAAAGGAAATACCAAAAGGCTTTGGCCAACTAAGTTTGCAATGACATCAAGCTAGGAGCAGTTATTGAATCCCCAAATGACTTAACCATCGTGCGGGAAGGTTTGTCCCAAACAATTACTGGTGCCAGAATCATGAATTAAACTAAACTCCAAAAAATACATTATCATATTCAGTGGGAGATCATCTACTCCAGGGAACTGCCAAATTGACAATGTCCCTTGAGAACTGACCCAGTTGTTTGACATTTGGGAACTTGTGTGTGCAGTGACCTAACTTCTGAACAACATGTGCCCAGAGTCATAAGAAAGTCTTTCTATATTGCACAGCTTATAAACAAATTGATGGTGACTAGATCTAGAGATGTTACTGTCCCCCTTTACAAAGCCCTCATTAGGTCAATCATTTTGTATAATGCCCACTTTGGCATGTATCTGTCCAGATCCATGCAATAAGTGGAAAACCCACAGAGATACCTTACTAAAAGGATACAAGTCCTAAACAATAGGTCTTGCATGGACCACCTCAAAGATTTATCACTATACTCAGTATCCTACAGAGTGCTTAGAGGTAACGTGTCTGGCATACAAGGCATCCTCTGACCTAATACAGATGGACCTATTGAACATCAGCAAGTCAAATGGTATCAGAAATGCTCAGTCCAGGTTGTGGAGAGATGGATGTACATCACAGAGGCTACCACTCTTCCGGAACAGACTATCCATTCAAGTAAAACAAAGCTCATCCCTGCCCATATTCAAATGCAACTTGGATCTAAAGATGGGTAATAGAAAATGTACTCCAGGATTGCCCCTTGTGCCACTAATGGATAGAGGCAGTTCCTAAATGCTGCATTCCTTACATGGGTCCCCTCAAATTATCTATGGTATGATCACAATTATTCTCACTAGGGCTAATATGCAATTATCAGCCATGGGATGGGCAAGACCGATCAGGAAATGTTAATTCAAGCACCAAAAGGGAAAATGTCTAACCTTAAAATGTCCTCCATGTGAACCCACAGTATGTTGTGATGGTAAGTAGTTTTAAAAACCTGCCCTTTTTAGATCACTAAGTGCCCCTATCACCCTTTGCCCCCCCCCCCCCCCCAGCCTTCAACAGCTTCCGGTGCCTATGGTAGCAAAGAAAATATATATGATGTATATCGTATTTAAATGGAAAAAAGATGAAATGGTTTGTTTTCTTTTCTGTTAATGTATGTTTGCCTATGTCCTAAGTTATAATTTAATAAAGGTGTTTAAACAAAAACAGATAGCATTAGACTTTGAAAAAGTCTCAGCTACTGCCAGTGTGAAGTTCTTCTCAAGTATACAGTCTCTTTCACCTCGGTCAAATACTGTGAAGGAAAGTGCAGGTGCTACGGTAGAAGTTAAATACTTTATGCACCCCAACTACCAGCCTAACAATAAGGAGCTGTGGGTGTTGTCTTTCCTTAAATGCTTTATGCACCCCAACTACCAACCTGAGAATAAGGAGCTGTGGGTGTTGTCCTTCTTGCTAGAGGCAGGGATTCAGTGAACTTCCTTGAACTGGATGTTATAAAAAAAGTCTGGCTTATCAGTCCCCTGTTCCAATTGTTTTCTGATATCTATATGTTAGTGGGCACAAAAAATATGGAAATTACCATAGGTTTGTCAGCCAGCTACCTCTTGACTCCAGCTTTTGTTGCAGTCAGCATATGGATTCTCCCATAGAAGAGACATTCCCTCAGAAGAGAACAAAACTGAAGGCTGACATTAGAGTCTATTTGCCATTGAAGGTAGATCACCTTAACAGAGCTATTGCATGTCATCTGCATGTAACAGAACCACATTTACATGCTATTAGATGCTGTGCTATGGGGTCTGCCTTTTTCTCCAAAGCAAAGATGGTGGTATTCATGACAGGAGAGACTACTTACTGCAGTTCAACAGAACAAGGGTTTACACATATACTATGAATGTCAAGGCCACATATGGGCTGCACTGGCTTTGTATATCTGCTGTGTTCAGGACTGATGGTTGACCTGGTCATAGTCCTCTGTTGCCTACCTATCATCTCCTTATATAATGCTGGGAGTTCTGGTGTGGCATCTGAGTGGCTTTGTATTTGTTACACTGATCATTGGTGGTGGGTTAGTGGTGGGATTCATTTGTTGTAAGAAAAATTGTGTCCTCAGGTTTTTGATCAAAGAGGTATTTACCAATTCCTCTCTTCTCCTGGGGTCCATGCCATTTAGACTTTGCCTTGTCATGCACTCTGAACCTTGTTATGGTCCAGTGCTCCTCTTCTGCATCTGTCTCAGTTGTCCCTGACTGTCCCATTGATTTTCAGTGACCGTGCATTTAAATTTTGCCTGTTTCTGCTGCTCATTCCACATTCATCTAGGACTTGAACAGATGTGTTCCTCCTACTTCCTATTATGTTAGCCTGTTTCAGACTTAACTCTAGTAACCCTTAGCTCTGTAAAAAAGGTGTCTACTTCCACAATATGCTACCTCGTCTCCATGTAACCTGTGTCCATATATTCTCACATTAACATATATAGTTTGTGTTCCCTTATCTGCGATATGCTTCTGTTCCATACTGTCAGAAGTTTCCCCTGTTTTATTTATCTGATGTTGAAGTCATGTAATACACCTCTCTTTGTACACCACCCCACACCATATAGGCTATGCACATGGCCAATGATGGCCTTGGTGATGTGCATTTATGGTGATTTGTGGTTACATGTTTATCTACATTTGTAAACAATACTGAGATGGTCATTTTGTATATGTCTTACATGTAGCACAGGCTATCTTCTGCAAGCACAAATTTTGTGATGATGGTGCACTTTCTGTACATGTGACAGTCATAACATCCTGTATGCACAACTCAAACATCATCTTGTATGAGGTCCCCTGAATGATGCATGAAACTTTTAAAGTACCTGTGTCTACACTTACAGCAGTATACTTGCCTGGGTATAGTGGTGCTAGCATTTAGTACTACACACTATCTGCCATTGAGAATTGATATATGTGCACTGTCTACACAAATGATTCTTTATGTGAGTGTCCACACATATAAGGTATCACCTGCACGGCATATCAACACTGGTTTTTGATATAATGCTTCTCCGTGTAATACATTTTGATATATTTTGCTATTATGGCTGTATTTTTAAATTTGTTACATATATACAAATATTTCAGGAACGGCCAATATACCAAAACAGTCATTCACATTGTAAGTGTCCAAGTTATTCTTAAAAATATCTAAACTAGTTCTTGCTTTAATATAATTTGGTAATCTGCTCCAAGAACCAGCTGCTCTGTCAAAGAACCAATTAGTACATCTCTCATTATATAATCTGTTACAGGGGTTGTCCAATGCTTCTCTGCTACTCTTAGATAGCCCCAAGAATTCACTGAGGTAGTTGTCTCTAAGTGCTCTATATACCTGAATAAGGTCTCTTCTTAGATATCTATATGAGGCACTGTATAATTTAGATATTTTAATCTTTCATAATAACTTAAATTTTCACATCCATAGATGCCCTTGGTGTGTTTCTGCTGTACTCTAAGCAACTTTCTCATTATTCCATAGATAGTTTTGGCATAAAGTAATTTACAAACATTGATTTCATCATTTCTAATTTCCTAGACTTTATAAATCCTTTTATACAGCCTATAGATTTATAAATGTTATTAGCCATTTGGTTAATATAATCAGAGAACTTCAAAGCTGTATCTACCCATGTACTCAGGTCCTTACACAAATTCACAGTTTTAATCACTGTGTGCCGTATTAAATATTTATCTTTTAATCTATGTCTCCCAAATCTCATATGTTTAGTTTTTGGATGTATTTATTAGCATATTCGCTTGTGCACAGTTGGTCAATTTAGTTAAGTTATTTTGCAGACATGCCCCATATGTAACAGATGAAATCAGTTTTCCCATTTTCAAGTTATCTGCATATACTACAGACTGTAGAACACCTCAGATTAAAAAGGTCAGAAAGATGCAACCTAAATAAGTATGGGCCTAGATCAGAATCCTGCAAGGCACCCTGATGGTAATCTTAATATTTCACTCTCCAACTGCCATATGTCATTTGGTATTTGTAAGCCATGTAGCATCATTCTTATTAAGATTACATTAACACCTAGCTGTTCTAGGTTATTTGCAAGATGTATTAACGTCATATGTTGGCCACTGCTGTAATATTTAACTGTCAGTATATCACGTGGCACTTTTTGAACTTTTATATATATATATTCATTATTGTACAGGCATTCTGAATAGCATTGCACCCTGATGTGTGTTGTTTACATGCAGCTGATCACATCTGTAACTGTTTTTTCATGTCTTAATTTTCTTTTTGCATTTTAATTATTCCCTTCCTATGTAACTTGCCAGGGACATAGGTTTGGGCAGTGTTCTGGTGTGATTTCCAACCTATAAAGAATATAATGTTTACATAATCTTAAGCAAAACACATAATGGGCATTCCTTAACTTCTGTAATATGTACAGTTCATGGCACATGTTTTAACATTTTTGGGTATCATTTACATTAATTAGTCACATGGGTGAGGACTGTGATTTACTTGCACCTTCCCATACAGGTATTAATGATATGTTCTATGCATATTAATAGGACCAATTTCTCTTGTTTTAGAAACAATATTTTGTTTGGTGTAAGTGTTGCATGTTGTGTGAATGTTATGTTCCTTAGTATTGCTTTAGATAATGTGCAACCCATGTTTCCTCCACTGTCCTATCTACTGAGTTTATCTCCCAAGTTTGTCATAACCGGACATGGCTACTGAGTCACCTCTAAAAGAGGCACAAGTACCTAAGAGTTTAACCAGATAACAAATAAATAAAATTATTCATACACATAGTTGTCCAAACTAAATATGCCAGCCATCTTCTTTAAATCAACTGCCAAGTCTTATTATACACTGATTCTTCTGACTGGGATATGCTATCTATCAAACAGTCTAGCAGCATGACTCCATAGGCTTTACACTGGAACACATTGTCTGTCAAACAATCTAGCAGCATGACTACATAGGCTTTACATTGGAACATGCTGTCTATCAAACAATCTAGCAACATGATTTCATAGGCTTTACACTGGAACATGGTGCCTTTCAAACAGTCTAGCAGCATGACTCCATAGGCTTTACACTGGAACATGTCGTCTATCAAACAGTCTAGCAGCATGACTCTATAGGCTTTACACTGGAGCACACTGTCTATCAAACACAAACGATCTAGCAGCATGACTCTATAGGCTTTACACTGGAACATGCCGTCTATCAAACAATTTAGTAGCATGACTCCATAGGCTTTGCATTGGAACACAGTGTCTATCAAACAATCTAGCAGCATGACTCCATAGGCTTTACACTGGAACATGCCACCTAGCAAACAGTCTAGCATCATGACTCCATAGGCTTTACATTGCAAAAGGCTGTTTATCAAACAATGCAGCAGCATGTGTTTTAAAAAGATTGTTTCAGCTACATATTGTACTTATTTTACTGCCTGCACTTTAACAAAGTCGTTTTTGTGTTTAAATTACCTGTTTAACTGTTGTAGGCTACACACTCAACTGTGATAGCCATTTATGTACATTTAAAGTGTTTTTTTGATTGTATCTGCTTTATTTTCTGAAAAAAATACTTGTTTCCCACCTTTCTAAGCTAGTATAGTCCAGTTTTCAGGTTAGTACTGAATTCAGGGCTGTGTTACAAGTTTCTGTGTTTGCCCATACCTTACTTGGATAGAAGGAGGTTTCTGTGCTCACCTGTGAAAGAGGGGAGCTTTGAGCAGCCTATTTGTCCCTGGAGGAGTGGTATCAGCCCAGAAATTAGTAGTTTACTGGCCATTTTGGGCTAATTTCTATCTCTTTCATTTTCCTGCTATAAAAACCGCATTCCACTTGTATACAGCTCAGCAAGCTCCTGCCTGGTGCCCTGCAGAGTTCTACAGCAGCAGAGAGACAAAAGAGAGACTTTGGAGTGATTATCATTTTTCTGCATTTTCTTGCTGCCTTTAACTAATTCTGCCTAAAACGCCAATTTTTTTAAAGTTTCTATGTTTAAAAAAGTTTTTTCAGCTACATGTTGTACTTATTTTACTGCCTGCACTTTAACAAGGTCATTTTTGTGCTTAAATTACATGTTTAACTGTTGTCGGCTACACACTCAAATGTGATAGCTATTTCTAAACATTTAAAGTGTTTTTTTTTAATTGTATCTGCTTTATTTTCTGAAAAAAATATATATACTTGTTTCCCGCCTTTCAAAGCTAGTATAGTCCAGTTTTCAGGTTAGTGCTATGTTACAAGTTTCTGTATTTGCCCATACCTTACTTGGATAGAAGGAAGTTTCTCTGTTCACCTGTGAGAGAGGGGAGCTTTGAGCAGCCTATCTGTCCCTGGAGGAGTAGTTTCAGCCCAGAAATTAGTAGTTTATTGTCCATTTTGGGCTAATTTCTATCTCTTTCATTTCCCTGCTATAAAAACTGCATTTGTGAGGTTTTTGCTCTTGTATACAGCTCAGCAAGCTCCTGCCTGGTGCCCTGCAGGGTTCTACAGCAGCAGAGAGACAAAAGAGAGACTTTGGAGTGATTATCATTTTTCTACATTTTCTTGCTGCCTTTAGCTAATTCTGCCTAAAACACCAATTTGTTAGAATTTCTGTCTTTTAAAAAGCTTGTTTCAGCTATGTATTGTACTTATTTTACTGCCTGCACTTTAACAAAGTCGTTTTTGTGTTTAAATTACCTGTTTAACTGTTGTAGACTACACATTCAAGTGTGATAGCCATTTCTGTGCATTTAAAGTGTTTTTTTTATTGTATCTCCTTTATTTTCTGAAAAAAAAAAAAAAACACTTGTTTTCCACCTTTCTAAGCTAGTATAGTCCAGTCTTCAGGTTAGTGCTGAATTCAGGGCTGTGTTACAAGTTTCTGTGTTTGCCCATATCTTACTTGGATAGAAGGAAGTTTCTCTGTTCACCTGTGAAAGAGGGGAGCTTTCAGCAGCCTATCTGTCCCAGGAGGAGTGGTTTCTGCCCGGAAATTAGTAGTTTATTGGCCATTTTGGGCTAATTTCTATCTCTTTCATTTCCCTGCTATAAAAAACACATTCCGCTTGTATACAGCTCAGCAAGCTCCTGTCTGGTGCCCTGCAGAGTTCTACAGCAGCAGAGAGACAAAAGAGAGACTTTGGAGTGATTAAGTATCATTTTTCTGCATTTTCTTGCTGCCATTAACTAATTCCACCTAAAATGCCAATTTTTTTAGAGTTTCTATGTTTAAAAAGCTTGTTTCAGCTACATGTTGTACTTATTTTACTGCCTGCACTTTAACAAAGTTGTTTTTGTGTTTAAATTACCTGTTTAACTGTTGTCGGCTACACACTCAAGTGTGATAGCCATTTCTAAACATTTAAAGTGTTTTTTATTGTATCTGCTTTATTTTCTAAAAAAAATACTTGTTTCCCGCCTTTCTAAGCGAGTATAGTCCAGTTTTCAGGTTAGTGCTGAATTCAGGGCTGTGTTACAAGTTTCTGTGTTTGCCCATAACTTACTTGGATAGAAGGAAGTTTATCTATTCACCTGTGAGAGAGGGAAGCTTTGAGCAGCCTGTCTGTCCCTGGAGGAGTAGTTTCAGCCCAGAAATGAGTAGCTTATTGGCCATTTTGGGCTAATTTCTATCTCTTTCATTTCCCTGCTATATAAACTGCATTTGTGAGGTTTTTGCACTTGTATACAGCTCAGCAAGCTCCAGCCTGGTGCCCTGCAGGGTTCTACAGCAGCAGAGAGACAAAAGAGAGACTTTGGAGTGATTAAGTATCATTTTTCTACATTTTCTTGCGGCCTTTAGCTAATTTCGCCTAAAACGGTGATTTGTTAGAGTTTCTGTGCTTTAAAAAGCTTGTTTCAGCTACATATTGTACTTATTTTACAGCCTGCACTTTAACAAAGTCATTTTTGTGTTTAAATTACCTGTTTAACTGTTGTAGACTACACACTCAAGTTTGATAGCCATTTCTGTGCATTTAAAGTGTTTTTTGATTGTATGTCTTTTATTTTCTGAAAAAAAAACAAAAAAAAATACTTGTTTCCCACCTTTCTAAGCTAGTATAGTCCAGTTTTCAGGTTAGTGCTGAATTTAGGGCTGTGTTACACGTTTCTGTGTTTGCCCATACCTTACTTGGATAGAAGGAAGTTTTTCTGTTCACCTGTGAGAGAGGGGAGCTTTGAGCAGCTTATCTGTCCCAGGAGGAGGAGTTTCAGCCCAGAAATTAGTAGTTTATTGGCCATTTTGGGCTAATTTCTATCTCTTTCATTTCCCTGCTATAAAAACTGCATTTGTGAGGATTTTGCACTTGTATACAGCTCAGCAAGCTCCTGCCTGGTGCCCTGCATGGTTCTACAGCAGCAGAGAGACAAAAGAGAGACTTTGGAGTGAGTAAGTATCATTTTTCTACATTTTCTTGCTGCCTTTAGCTAATTCCGCCTAAAACGCCTGTTTTTAGAGGTTCTATGTTTTAAAAAGCTTGTTTCAGCTACATATCATTCTTATTTTACTGCCTGCACTCTAACAAAGTTGTTTTTGTGTTTAAATTACCTGTTTAACTGTTGTAGGCTACATACTCAAGTGTGACAGCCATTTCTGTGCATTTAAAGTTTTTTTGATTGTATCTGCTTTATTTTCTGAAAAAAAAAAAAAAAACAAACAAAAAAAAACTTGTTTCCCACCTTTCTAAGCTAGTATAGTCCAGTTTTCAGGTTAGTGCTGAATTCAGGGTTGTGTTAAAAGTTTCTGTATTTGACCATAACTTACTTGGATAGAAGGATGTTTCTCTGTTCACCTGTGAGAGAGAGGAGCTTTGACCAGCCTATCTGTCCCAGGAGGAGTAATTTCAGCCCATAAATTAGAAGTTTATTGACCATTTTGGACTAATTTCTATCTCTTTCATTTCCCTGCTATAAAAAATGCATTTGTGCAGTTTTGCATGCCGGGCAGCGCCGGTTAGCTAGGATATAACTATTCAAAAAGGCAAACAACATCTAAATAGATTATTCTTTCCAAACAAGTGTCATCTTCACACACTGTCTTATAGATGGGTGGTGTGAAGGTGTTAAGTTTCACTTTTAAAGTCGTGTAAGCGAGTTTTTAAATTTTTGTGTTTAAACATTTAAGTTGTTTTAAATGAGTTTTCTTGTTGTCAGCTGATGGTAGTCATATGACCTTGAAGAAGTTATTTAAAGTCTTGAATGTATCTCGTCATTTGAATCTGATGAAGTTGGCATTTCAACGTCAACAAAAAGCGCTTCATTCAAATAAACCATTTTGTGTATTTGGTTTTTGGGCTCTGTGCACCTGCGGATTTTGTGTTTTTAAATAGGATATAACTATTCCCAGCTCCACAAAGTCTACTCTTCAAATTTTCCCTTGGAACTAGACAAACTTTCAACTTAAGCACTCAAACCATTCACTTCTCAGCCCGGCACTTGCTCAAACTCATAGCAAGTACTAATAAACCTTAGCACTAGACCCCCCTATACTGTACAGAAGGACAAGGCTCTCTATTTGACTTTACCAGCCAATCAGTAAAACAGTTCACTGTACCTATCCAGGCATATCCAAAGGGCAGTTTCAGGTGTACTCTCCAGTCCAACTGGTGAATCTGGGCATTTTGAGGCAATGTTACAACTGCTTCATGTACACAGACAACCCTCTCCTCCTACCACCAAACACTAATACATTTGAGAGATGCAATTATGCAGCCAAACTGGAGGCGAAGCTCTCTCAACCCAAGACTGGATCAGACAGTCAAGAGGAGAAGGGAATTACCTGCATCACACCACCAGTCTCACATAGACCTACAAAAAACAGCACCGGCAAAAACACACACATAAATACACGAAAACATAGTCAGAGGCTCTAAATAAAAATCTGCAAAAGCAACAGAGACCTCCAAAGCAGACATCCAAGCAACCTCCACCCCCCAGCACAAACCATGAAACACATACTTCACAAAACCAGTGTGCCACGCAATCACAGCCCTTAAGGCAAAATAACATACCCAACACACTAGTAATAGGTGACTCTATAGTCAGGCACACTGACGTCCCACTCACTAGGCTGAACAAGAAGAAGGTTACTGTTAGCTGCCTATCGGGTGCCAGGATCCACCACATAACACAAGCACTCAGGTCACTCCAGAACAAGTACAAATACAACTCTGTCATTGTCCATATTGGTGTGAATAACCTGAGCCGTACCTCCCTGGACTACATGAAAAGAGACATGGAAGAGCCCAGGCCGGTATGACCCTGACCCTGAGTAGTATCCTGCCCTCACCAAGAATGATACCACGGTATAAAGAAAAAAATATCAATTTCAACAATTGGCTAAGCTTCTGGTGTCATTCAAAGAGGACCCAGTGTCTGTCCACCTGGGATGACATGCTCGACAAGCCACGCTGCTTCGCTAGAGACAGCTTGCACCTGTCAACCTTAGGCTTTTGAATACTGGCCAAGGCTCTTGCCACACCCATAGTGCCTTTATTAGGCAAGGTTCAAAAGACAAACCCATCACTGTAAATAGCACAAGTAACAAAAAACTGAGGGTAATGCTACTCAGTGTCCAGAAGTTGTATGAGGCTAAAGCCTGTACAAACCCCATCAATGCCTGTTGTTGTATGGTTTCCCATGTTTGCAAACCCCATCAATGCCTGTTGTTCATACATAGATCATAGACACATAGATTAGTACTAGGCTAACTGCCCTTGCGAGCCATTTTAAGCCTTGCCAATTATCCCCTGTGAGATTCAAACCCTGTACCTTGTGTTTGTAAGGCAAACACCTTAACCATTAGGCCATCCTCCCAACCCTTAGGCCATCCTCCCAACCCTTAGGCTGTTGTATGGTTTCCCATGCCGTAGCCTCATACAATGATTGGTGCATAGATGGGGGGATTTTGGAAGTTACAAAGCTGTGCGAACAGTCTAAACAATTTGAGGAACACAAAAATTACTCAACCTGCTTACAACAATTGGCACAGGAACTCTCAAGTTTGGAAAAACAGCTTAAGGAGCGTAAGGTACACAAATTTAATAGGGACCTCATGGATTATGAAAAGGGTAGACCATTTGGTCCATATAAAAGTGTTAAATTTTCCAATGTTGGTCCCAAACCTAATAAAAGGAAACGTCCAAGATCGATATTAAGGAAATCCAGTTTTCTATCCATGGGCACCTCAGGGGATGAGTCCTCCTTTTATACGGACTCCGAAATACCTTGAGGCATGACCTCACCTACACCAAAATGTGTCAATAATAGCACAAATTTCCCTTTAGGAACCCCAGACATAGGGGGGGATGCAAACACAAGAAACATACCAAATGTGGAGACTTTACTCCAGATTTTGAGCAACAAGTAGAACATATGAATGTCCTCAATATTTCTTCCCAGATTCTCACTCCTGTGCAACTTGACCTCCTCAATAAAGGCTTAAACTTTGTGCCAGCTTTCTTTGTTGCTGAAAATGATTTTGTGACAGATCCGTACTCTTTTAGTAGAACTTTGAACTTAAAATTATTTTTTGATAAAAATAATGATACACGTATTACTGATCATGCATTTTATTTCCAAAGATCAAACTTCATGCCACTTATGCATCCAGTGGTACAGTTATTTTTACATAATGTTCTCAAAGATCTACACATCTATCATGGGGAAGCCCGGATTAAACCCCACAACCTCTCAAAGACTCAACAAAAAGCACTAATGGAACTTAAGTCTAATGCCAACATTGTCATTACACCAGCAGATAAGGGGGGAGCCACTGTGATTATGGATTTTGACACCTATAATAATGAAGCCCGGAGACAGCTTGACAATCATTTGTATTATATTTCCATGCCATTGGACCCCACAAGTATATTCAAACATCAGATAGATTATTTCATCCAATTGGCCGTGGATGAGGGAATTATATCCAACAACACTGCCAAACAACTTACCATATCTGATCTGAAAAACAATATTTATACTTGCTACCTAAAATTCATAAATCTTTATCTAATCTGCCGGGAAGGCCTATTGTTTCGGGCAGGGGATCATTAATGGAACCTTTGGCCATTTTTTGACACAATATTTAAAACCTCTGTTGCCCTTGGTGAGATCTGGAATCCGTGACACCACGGAGTTTTTACAAATTATATTGGATATTCAGGTTGAATCCCATTGGCTCCTTTGCACATTGGATGTAGTCTCCTTGTATACTAACATCCCTCATTGGGCTGGCCTTTTGGCGGTTGAATATTAGCTGGGAGTTGCCCGAATATATCCTCCAGGATTGAACACGTTGTTAGTGGTTATGACGGAACATGTCCTGACCAAAAATGTTTTTTATTACCAGGACAAATGCTATTGGCAAACCAAGGGTACGGCAATAGGGGCATCTTTTGCCCCCATATATACTGATTTGTTTATGGACTTTATAGAGGAACAGTTAATATATGATCCCTCACACAATTTGTATTTGCCAGAAATGGACATCTGGTGACTATATTTGGATGACTGTTGGCTTATATGGAGAGGGGATTTGGAGTATTTACAGGAATTTGTGGAATACCTTAATGGGAATAAATGGGGAATTGAGTTTACCTGTACACAAGATCCAAACAAAATCACTTTTTTGGATGTTCTTATAACCAAAAACATAGATGGCACTTTGGACACGCAGGTTTTCTGCAAATTTCCTGAATACAATTCCCTCATACATGCCACTAGCCACCATCCGCCACATGTCATCCAAAATATACCGAAGTCTCAATTCATGAGAATAAAATGCATTTGTTCTGGTAGTGATAAACATAACCATCACAAAATAGACATGGTTAGGAGATTCAAGGAACATGGATATAAACCTGGAGTGATTACTATGGTATGCAGGGAGGTTAGTGGGATGGATAGACAGGAATTGTTGCAATATAAAGACAAATCTACTAATGAACTAGCCCCTATTAGAATGATTACTACTTATGGGCATAATAGTAAAGTCTTGGTTGTACAACAGAACTGGAACATCTTACAGGCAGATGAGAAAATCAGGACTCTTATTGATGACAAATATCGATTTGGTTTTAGGAGGGGCAGGACTTTGGCATCCCACTTCAATCATTATAAGGTAGGTGCCCAGCTGGTTGCCCTTCTTCAACAATCCACACTCATGGGTGATGTACTTCAGGGTTATTACAGTTGTGGCCACTGTGTACATTGCAATAGGCTCAATCAGACCAAAACTTTCAGTAGTCGCAATACTAGTCATTTATATGACATAAAATTTTTTGCTAATTGTTTGTCGGATTGGGTCATATATCTAGCCACCTGTTCATGCTTGGCCTTTTATGTCGACCAGACATCCAGGCCCGTGAAATTCAGGATCAGTCAGCATTTAAGTGACATTAAACTGAAAAAGCTCACTAATGCATTATATAAACATGTTGTCATTCCTCCTTCAGCATCATTTAGATTCGCTGTCATTGATATTATTAAGGAGGATAGAACAGATAAAATTGGCTGGCACAATATACTTAATAATAAAGAAAAAAGATGGATAATTAAACTAGGAGGTTTAATTTCTCCTGGATTGAATGAATTATTGTGAGCAGCCAATGACCTTCTTTCTTTGTAACTGGGTGTGTCTATATAAGTAGTGTTCAGTCTTATTTACAGTTACACTGAGGAAGGCTTTTAATTAATGCCGAAACTGGTCTGTATGTATATGTTAACTTTCTAATAAAGTTACACTTAATACACCTTGATGCTGGCTTTCTTGCTTTTTGGATTACTGTCTCTTTAAGCTGTGTACTGCTGTACTTGCAGGGGACCATCCTGGACTCTCTGACTGTGTAGAGAGCAATACTTTTTAGACTACTCACACTCCTTACAATTCATATACTCAATTTTGGCAAGGCTGCTGATGTCACCCACCTAGAAATACATCTCTGGGAAGGCAGGAAACCAGTAATCTCTGTAGCATGTCCTGTAACTGCATAGGCTGTAGTGTGATGAAGTAGTTGGGTAGGTGTTCTAACCCCAGTCCTGGCAACTCTGTGTGTGTCTGTCTGAGTAGCAAACAATCCTTTTTAGAGTACTTACAATTCATATACTCAACTTTTGCAAGGCTGCTGATATCACTCACCTAGAAATACACCTCTGGGAAAATTATAACCCAGTAATCATAGCCCATCCTGTAACTGTGTACTGCTGTAGTGTGATAAAGTAATTAAGTAGGTGTTCAAACTCCAGACTTGACAACTGTATGTCTGTCTGACTGAGTAAAGAGCAATGCTTTCTAGGGTACTCACACTCCTTACAATTCATATACTCAACTTTGGTAAGGCTGCTGATGTCACCCACCTAGAAATACACCTCTGGGAACTTTGCAGCCCACTAATCTCTGTAGCACGTCTGGTAACTGCATGCTGCTGGAGTGTGATTTAGAACAGTGGTAGGGTTCCATCCCCAACCATGGCAGTTCTGGATATTTTGTGTGTGTTTCAATATCTGTGTACAGAACAATGCATTATAGGCTAGTCACCCGCAGTACATTTGAAATACCCTACTTTGGCAATCCTGCTGATGTCATTCATTGTGAAATACACCTTTGGGGAAGGCATTCTTAAGTGATCCCCGTGGTATGTCCTATAACAGCTCCATGCTGTAGTGTGATATAGACCTCAGTCATGGGTTCTATACCTACACATGTTGATTGTGGATGTTTTGTGCGTGTCTCACTGTCTGTGTAGGGAGCAATGCATTTTAGGCTACTCACATGCAGTACATTTGAAATGCCTAACTTTGGTAATCCTGCTGATGTCATTCATTGTGAAATAGACCTTTGGGGCAGGAGTACTCCAATAATGTCCATGGCACGTACTATAACTGTGTAGTGCTGTAGTGTAATAAACTAGTTAGGTAGGGATTCTACTCCTGCACATGACAGGTGTGTGTGTGTGCTTGTACCTTATATCCTGGGTAGAGGTGGCTACGAGTGTTTAACACCTGTGGAGCGGGTTTTGCATATTTCTTATATGGTGGCCGTATGATATATTATGTCAACTGTACTGGGATAACAGATGTAAAATAGCTGAGAGGCAGTTGTGCAAAGCCATACCTATACATGTGACATCAAGGCCAGACAATCACAGTTAGCAACCCCAATATTACTGAGAGCACACTCTCAACCCATGTCTATTACACACACATGCCTAGGCAACAGCCAATATGTGGGTGGTACACTCCATATTGGCCACCGATAGTAAATTATGGAGTGATAGCAGTGGGCTACAGAGAGCATGTTACCCTGCCAATTTGTCCAATATGCACATACATGCAGACAGTGCACCTCCCCCATGTTCCCCAATGGACAACTGCACCACCTGTGGTGCCTTCACATGTGACCCACAAACGGACATACCATGCCTGACAACATGCCCTGTATGGACAGATGCCACACTGACACCAGGGAATGCTGTTAGCGTGCTATCAATGTAGGTACAGGGTAAACCTGCTGCCTATTACTGGAACCTGCCACAGGTGGGCAAGACTGGCACATCTGATTATAATCTGTGTTCACAACATGGGCCAGACACCCCAGGTACAGTTCCACATGTCACTGTGCATGCATGTGGGAGGTGTGCACATCCTAGACACCATCCATGTCATGGAGTAAGGAACACATACATGGCAGGGGATGCACAGCATTGGCCACACACAATAGTCACTCAGATGACTAAATTTGGGATACAATACCCACCTATGTGGGCAAATGCAGAAATGGCAGCCCTGAGCCACAATGCAGACCATTGTCATGTGGCCTGATGCCAAGGTATAGCCATCACCTACCCTTGTATAGCCTGCTGGCACAGTTGACCACCACACACCCTTGCAGACATGCAGACATGCATGTCAGCACTGGCACCCAGTGTGTTCATGTGTATGTGTTGTATGGTGTGTATGTCCACATCCAAACTCACTACAACCCCCCTGGGCATACTGAAGCATGCTGTCTGATGTCTGACACCTCCTCATAATCTATGCCCATACGACCTCCGTATGACCCGTGTGGTGCATGTGATACCTGCACATTGATGTGTTATGGCAATCCCACTAGCAATGAGTTGTAATCCTGGCCCTGCCAAGTATGTCAATGTGTGTGCATCCTTGTGAGAGTATGACTGTGTTGATGCTGGCACCTTTTCATGCAGACAGGCACATGTACGTCACCTACTGTATATCTACCGTATCCCTGTTGCAGATGTCATTCACCATCACATATGCATTCTGAGTGCTCCACTGCAGATAACCCATGTGGCACATCCAATAACTGCATCAAACTGCAATAGCACTACATAATTGTCGGGGGTTTGATACCCTGTGCTGGTAGGTGTGTGACACAAACATGCTTCAGTTTTACTCTCCCACCCCTCCCTGACATGTATTTGCCTCTGTCTGCCTCCCCTACTCCCTCTCTGGTGGATGTGGAGACCCACACCTGCTTTGCTTAGGCAGCAGCATGTGTATTTTAAGTGATGCTCATGATCAGCTGATGGCTTCTGCATGAATTGCCGCACTCCCCTAGCTGATTGCATGTGGAACAGCTGTGGTAACATAGCCAATTGCAAGGAAACACACTCCAATATCTAGGAACATCATGGTGGTGTTGGCCCTTTTCATTCACTGTGAGCAGGAACTAGATCTGTTGTTTGGCAAACAGCATCTCAGATGGATTGGGAATTTACCTCTAACAACATACACTGTGGAAAGAGGGCAACAAGTAGGAGGGAGATGTGCCTAACCTGACTACATACTGTAAGTGCTGCTATACTGCATTTGGAGTAATGTTGGTTTAACAGTGTTTGTCTAGATATGGCTGTCATACATATCGCAATGCCTGCCATGACAGTTCCATATATATGAGGAATCCCAATCTGCAGGGTCATCTGCAGACTGGGCAGTGTTGTGCCTTTGGTTTCATGTGTTAGCCACAGAGCATCTATCTGTGGAATGCAGAAGGTAGTGTGAGGATTGCAGTCTGTAGATGGTGAAGGCCATGACAGTTACTGACCTCATATTCCTCATAGGACATATGTTGCAACAAACCCCGTTACAATGGTAAATGTATGAGGTTATCACAACAACATGTCTATATTGGCCCTGTGTATGTGCTGTCAGCCACAACTCTGTCAACCTTTGTACATATGTCATGCATGAAGTGGTGCATATGTGCTGTACACCATAAATAATGTCATCATATCTGATAACAAGCCAGTGATATAACAGATTGCTACACATTTTATGTACAGTAGGGGTTATATTTCATGACATAACCTGGACATTCTGTGGATGTTTGTACAGTACTGAGGTCTGTGTAGTATTGGTGAATGTCGGCAGTGTGTGTATTGTTAATATGTACTTTAGCCTGTGTACAGACTGTGGTAGATGTCATTGTTCTAGTTCCCCTTCTATCTGATGTTACATGCTGCCCCACTGTATGGTACCACTTTGGTGTACATGTTTGTAGGGCCATATACACACACATGTCCCATACCACAGACAGCCATCAGACCAAACTGTGTGGCAGCCCAGTATATGTAGGGTCATTCTGTGAGTGGCACATATGATGATGGTGTAGAACAGATAGTCAATATACTGTAATATTATGCTAGCTTACTATATGTGGCTGTGGCTGTGTTCACATTGGTTGTGGTTATGCACTTTCACATAGGTGTATCTTACCCTGTGCTGTGACATGCCTGTTTAGCCTGCTATATATGCAGGTACATGTGCATTCCTCCATAAGAGATGTAGGTCAGTGTTGAGCCAGTCTGCCTGTAGCCTGCACAGTGCATTGTTACATGCCTAGCAGCTTAGTGTACTTACCCAGTGAAATGTCATGTGCAGATACTTGCCAGATGTACTGCTGCCAGGACTCCATTAAACGTCATGTATGTCAGACAGAGCAGTGGGATGCTGTACAGATGTATGTCAATATCTAGTGGGTGGTATGTGTCCATGACACCCCTGTACCAGCAGTCATTATGTGTCAGGCCAGACAGGAGTGTGTGAATGCAAAACCTATGGTGGCAAATGTATACCAGTCTTTATGTGTTATACTCATCTACATGGCTGTCTACATCCATATTGTCAGGCCTGGTACAGATGTTGTGCACTAAGGAATTATGTGTATACCTCTGGACTGTACAGAGTGTGTCTGAAGTTCCACATATATTGGCCAATATCTCTGCTGCACTCCACAGGGGCATTACATGCTAATGGTGGTACTTTACAATGATTTCCTTAGGATGTCTGTCAGTAGCCAATGGCACACATGTTATAAGCAGATGTGACCTTCCACACACATCTGTGAAGACAATCCCAATGAGAGTAGCAATAGTCTACTAATATACCTGCTATACATACCTGACATACCCTTGCACTACGACTTTGGGACTATAGGGGCTGGGGTAGGGCTACACTCCATGTCCAGGACACATGGTGGACATATATGTACATATACTTATCCAGATAGCCATATATATATATATATATATATATATATATATATATATATATATATATGATTACACGTGTACTACTACTACTATTACTACCAATTACAACTGTCATGGCAACCACCCATTATAAATCCCTACAGCATGTAGGCGTGGTCCCTTTACATTTCCTGTGTGATGGACATCTTTCCTGTATGTGGGCATCAGTGTTACAGACAGCAGGTAGCAATACCTCTTACAGGAGTACCTGCACGCTGAGGGCGGTCACATATTTGTAGGAGGATCGGGAACTACAGACAGACTATGAGTAGAGTTTTGTTATGCTTTGTATAGTACTGGTGTTACAATATGTGTGTGTGTGTGTGTGTGTGTGTGTGTGTGTGTGTGTGTGTGTGTGTGTGTGTGTGTGTGTGTGTGTGTGTGTGTGTTTGTGTACATACTAGTTTACCTTGGAATGCAGTCTGTCTGCATAGCTCACTACTGTGGACCTATCCTCTTGCTGGACAGAGGTATGCCTATCATGTTTTGTCCGTCCACCACACAGGTCCTGTGTCAGATATTACACTGCCAGTGTGTGTGTGTTGAGTGCTATCAGTACATGGCTACACCCATTTCTGTTTCTAACCTCAATTCCCTGACTAAGGGTATGTTGCAGACTGTCCTGTAACACCAGCAACTTGCTTAGTGTATGGCAACAGTGTTCCACATATGTGCCTGTGTTCCAGCCTCTGTCCTCCATCTACATACCAAGCTTTGCACATATGTCATGCTGTTGGGGGTTGTTCTGTAGTGGGCTGTGAGTATATCACACTGCCATTGCTGCCATTAGCCCACTGCTGTTGTATCCCCCCACACATACAGTGTGGCTGGGGCCATGTATGTGTGGGCATCACCTACACAATACATGTGTGCCCTTATGCACTCCAGCAGCCAGTTTATGTAACAGTGGTATATGGCCCTGTATTACTGAGTCTAGGTCGGGAGCACCATAAATGACCTAGGCTGTTACAAAATGTGGGGGTATCAGGGGTGAGCTGCCGCAAGGTATCTGGATGTACAGTACCGTATACTTCACCTATAGTTAAATTACTTACATGAATTGGGGTACTGCAAGCCTACTGCCTCCTGCCATACTGACTGTTCTGTTTGTCAGTGTGCTCATGATGGTGTCAGTTATGCCTTGTTATGTAACAGTTAGAATCTATTTGATCACATAATGTCTTTACCACCTAATGAGTTTGTAGAGAGTGTAGATAGAGGCTGCTGAACTACATACCTGCAGTACATACTGTTGATTGTTTGGTATCCTGTGGCCTAGTCTGTCTTCACTATCGTACAACTTGAAAGGCTTGGCCTGGACAGCAACAGTTGTAAACCTTTCCAGACTTATGTATTAGTGTAACTGTTTCACAGTTGCAGTACTCTGTTTATATGGTTGTCAGTGTCTGAACAGCTATGTGACATGGCATATAGAACTGTAATACTACACAATTAAAGGTTTCCCATTTCTGCAAACCTGTGTGTGGTGTCTTTCCTATGACCTCTCTATGGGTATATGTTGCAGGCAACGACTGACATTTGTATGGGTGGCCCATACAGTGTCCAGTTGTTTTGGGTGTTATCTGTAGGCATAGTGGCTGTTCCATATTGTGTGCACCTTCTACAAATGTATCTTACTGTACATATATCTGCATATGTATGTGTAGTCACATGTATGTGTGTGTATATATATATATATATATATATATATATATATATATATATATATACGTGTATATCTGTATCTGCATATCTGTGTCTGTGTGTCTGTGTATCTGTGTCCAGGGGATGTTGATGGCTTCCACATATTACATTTCCTATAGGTGGCAGACTGTACTTGGTAGTGTATTGCAGGCGCACGTATTTGGCTGTTGGGGGATGCCTATTCGTATGAGACGCATAGTGTGTGGGGACTCTCTCAACTCCATTAACGGTGCATGTGGACATATGTGTATTTGTTAATCTGCCATTGCTATCTACAGATATATGGCCATACATACCTATATATATATATATATATATATATATATATATATATATATATATATATATATATATCTGCTAACATATATATAACTATGTCCATATATATCTACATAGATATATATCTGCATGCACATATGTAGCATGCTGTGCATATGGAGACATATAGGTGTAGACACATATATGTGTCAATTTAGGCATATGCATGTATATATGTGCATATATATTGATATATATGTATATAGTGTTAGAAATATATATCTACATATATAGATATGTTGTATCTGTTTAGATATTAATATAGTTACACACACAGATATCTAGGTGTTGGTATATATTTTATGTATTGTTGCATGACAGGACTGGATGATATGTTTATGAAAACATGATATTTCTTTGTGTCTCTCATGGCTTAGTGGTAAATCACCCTGTCTAGGGTGTGCAGGGTCCCTGGTTTGAGCCTTGCAATAGTTGGTTATTTTGTTGCTGGGCAGAACACGGCCCGTTGGATACAGAGTGATTAAGGCACTTTAAAGCAGTTGTAAGCAGGTTTTCACAGAGCTAAGCACTGCTTACTTCTGATTGCAGTTTCTTACACTTAACTTTTACTTTACTTAATCTGTGTAGGCAATCCTTAACCACATGCAAATGCACTTAAATATGCTGACTAGTGCTTATATATGCTTACTACTGTTTATTTGTGCTTAAACCTGCTTATTAGTGCCTTATTCATTATGACACTGACACTTCACATGTGCATTTAATGCAGTTCTCCAGTTCACATTTAAATGTTATTTAGTAGATTATACAGCAAAAAAAATTTAAAGAAATGTTCATATACAGATTTCACATGGAAAATGGTATGTGCTGCAGTGGGACTCGAAACGGGAATGCCTGCTCGTTAGGAGGATGCTCTGACCACTACACTGTTGCTGTAATGCTTCATTTGCATATATCTTCCTTGTTATCCTTTTCAGCCTTTTAAGCTGCTTTAACCATAGCTAAGTGATGGGCACACCCACACACCTATGGTTAGCTGTACTCAGAGTTTTAAAAAAAAATAAAGAGGATTCTTCTTTTTATTTTTATGTCCTGTTGCTGTTGTATACATGGGGAACTGTTGGTGGGGATATACAGACACCTATGAGCAATCTCACTCATTTATTTACACTTTCTGCTCTTCTACTTTTCAGGGGTGTGTTTATTGTGAGAGCTCTGCTCTCAGACATGCCCCCTGCACTCGTCCACGTTCCATGAAGGATTGGGAGTTAAGGCAGCACGCCTTCATTAATATGCATGGCACGCTGCCCTCCTCCTCCTAAATGGCCGCTTCCGTGCAGGACTAGACTAGTCCTGCATGGAAGATTAGTAAATCCGGGGGATTATCACCACATTTAGCTGTATGCGCTGACAAAAACTAATTTGTAATCTCTTCTAATATAAAATCAAAACAAGACAGAGTCATTTCATAACTTTTGTTTGTTTGTTTGTTTGTGTTTGTTTTTGCTTTCTTTTTTTAACTGAGTGTTACAAATGTGGTCTCAGACTCCTGAATGGAGTTTTAGCAAAATGTTACATGTATAGAAGTTGATGTTTGTTTAATGGTCTACCCTGTGCGGGGGTGTACACTCATAATAGTCCGCTGAAACAGGATTCAGATTTGGCATTTTGTTTTCTAGAGTAGAGCACAGATCTCCATGGAATTTTTTCAGACTTAGGCCTGGAGTAGTGTCTGGTTAAGTGGCTTGCTCAGCATCACACAGTTATGCAATGGAAGCTGAGGAAATTAAACTTAGCACCACTGGATCACATGAAATAGCTCCTTAATCCTTTAAGCCAACTGCCAGACAGCCAGCTAGTAGATGATTGCACCCACTGTCAGCAAATAAACTGAAAAGACTATGCAGTATACAGGGAAAAAAACTCTCTCTTCTAGGTCAGAACAGGAAACACAAAGGCAAAGAAGAGAAGATGAAAAGTGGAGACAAATGTGTACAGCACAGAAGCACATTAAGAATTTGGGCATTATGTGCTTACAATTTGCAGTTGTCAGGTTGTAGTGTGGTCATGGCAGTCTATCTAGGTAACATACCTTGTACCTTGTTCACCAATCCCAAAATTGATGGTTTCACAAAAGGGACCATATTGGCTAGATATGTTTTTTTAAGTAGTAGCACACTTTGCTAAATGTATGCTATATCTGTGAAAGAAAGACATTCTGTCATTCTGTGATGATGATGATGATGATGATGATGATGATGATGAATTAGAGAAATCCCTGTTTCGCAGAAAAGTAGCTTATTAATCCTGGCTAACTTTACAACCTGAGGGGGAATTCATTAACCCTGTTAATGCTGCCCTATTAGTGATGTGGGTAAGTGAAATAAGGCTTTATTCCACAATAAAGTAGCTCAAGACCTCTGCTTAAAGTTACATTACAAGGCTGAGCTCACCAACCCACCAACTTTGTTATTTTATATCATGTAGGAGGTGAGAAGAGAAAACAAAAACAAAAAGGTTTAATCTAATCAGATGTATAATCAATTAATGCACCCTACCCAGAATGAACATAAAACAAAGCTTTCTGACCAAGAAAATCAACATAAATCATTTGCTGACAACTGACAATGTTCACAGTGAGTGTAAGTGAAACAGAAAAATCAATGGAACTGATTGATTTCACTCAAGCTAAATGGTGAACAGTTCACTTTACAAACTACTACATGAAGATTCAAAGCAAGGAGCAGACATCTTTAAAGCAAGTGGCTTGAGACTAATCAAGGGGTTTAATTAGTTGCACTACTTAAAGGTCACCAACCCACTAAAGTTCAGTTTCTAATGATGAAAATAACATCCTTTTAAGCTCAACAAATGAATACTGTGAAAAAGAAGAAACGTGAATAGCCTGACCAAATTAATTAAAGGATGACACTTTGTTTTCTAACTATGGCTGCCAAATTGCTCCCTTGTGCCTTGATCATGCTACAGAAGTGTCACTTAAAATCATTAAGCAGCTGAGCACCCAAAGCAACCAAAAAACATTTGTATTAACAAGCACTGTACTATGTATACAGCAGCATTTAGGATCAACATCTTTTTTAAAGTTTTTGTCTATCCTTCTAGCATGTCGAGGGATCAGTTGCTAGTATCCTCTCCTGCTCAGCTGGTGAACCTGGGAATACTGAGGCAATGTTACAATTGCCTCATGTACACAGACAACCATCTCCTACTCCCACAAAACACAAATACATGCGAGAGATGCAACTATACGGCCAAACTGGAGGCTGAGCTCTCTCAACACAGGACTGGCAAGACCAGTCAGGAGGAGAAGGTTACCACACACACTATAGACCCAGTCTCACATAGCACCATTACAACCTCAAATCATACACATAAACACACAAAGACATACTCGGAGGCTCTGATCAAAAATCTACCAAAACAGCAGAGGCCACCAAAGCAGACACCCAAACAACCACCACCTCAGAACACAACACCTGCAACACATAGACCTCACAGTCAGAGTGTCAAACAGTCACAGCCCTTAAGGCCAAACACAATGCCAGACACACTAGTCATTGGTGACTCCATAGTCAGACACACTGACGTCCCGCTCACCAGACTGAGTAAGGAGAAGGTCACAGTAAGCTGCCTGTCGGGCGCTAGAATCCGCCACATAACGCAAGCACTCAGGTCTCTCAACAGCAAGTACAAATATGACTCAGTCATTGTCCACGCTGGTGTAAACGACCTGAGACGTACCTCCTTGGACTACATGAAAAGAGACATTGAGGAGCTCTCTGATTATGTAGCCCAGGCAGGTATGACCCTGACCTTGAGCAGTATCCTACCTTCACCAAGAGTGATGCCACAATACAGAGATAAGATGATCAGCTTTAACAATTGGCTTAAACACTGGTGTCATTCAAAGGGGATCCAGTATCTGTCTGCCTGGGATGACATGCTGGACAAGCCACGCTGCTTCACAAGGGACGGCTTGCACCTGTCACCCCTGGGATTCGGATATTGGCAAAGGCTCTTGCCACCCCATAGTGCCTTTTTAGGCAAGGCTCAAATTCTAAACCTACCACCCTAGAACACAAAAAGGAAAAACTAAGGGTAATGCTGCTCAATGCCAGAAGTCTAAATCTCAAAATGCACGCACTCGAGGCCCTTCTCAGTATGGAGAACATCGATGTCTGTGCTGTGAAAGAAACCTGGTTCAAGGCTCCTGAGAGCACCCCAGCGCTATCAGGTTTTACCTCATATCATGCGTTCCGGCCCCAAAATCCGGACAATACCAAGAAAGGAGGCGGGGTATCCATATTCATCAAGGACACCCACACCTCAAGACTGGTGGCAACGCACGATGCATCGGAGACCATCCAGGTGCAATTAACCATAGGCAAGACTGCTCTGCAAATTGTAGCATGTTACAGGCCACCCTCACAAACTCAGGAACCTCACATGGCCTTCCTGAAAACACTAGAGGGGATAAATGTATCACCAAACACCATCATACTAGGTGACTTCAATTACCCTAATATAGACTGGGAACACTACTCAAGCCCAAACACCCTAGCCCAAAAGTTCCTGGAATTCATAAACTCAAATGCCATGGAACAACTAGTCAGCATCCCCACAAGAGGAGATAACATACTTGATCTCATCATCATGAACATGGGAGCACAATGTTCAACACCGGAAGTATACCCCTCACTGGTGAGATCAGATCACAAACTAATCTCGCTGGAGGTCCTCATCCCACCCCCACCTGAAATAAAAAAGACCACAGTAAAGAACTTCTCAAAAGCCGACTTCACACTTCTAAAGACTAGTGTGGTCTCCTTTAAGGCCCCCGAGCGGCGGAAAACAGTACTCAAGCCGCTGAATCACTTACAAACACCTTCTACCAGCACCTGCAGGACTGCATGGATAAGGCAATCCCAAACAAAACAAAGACTCTTAGTACCAAAGGCAAGCATCCATTCTGGTGGACCCCAGCCATAAACAAACTCTACAATAAAAGGAGGAAGCTACTACAAGATAGAGCAAAATCCTTAAAAGGTAAGACACCCTTGATCACTATAACTAAAAACTAAGAGCTCTCATAAAATCATCCAAAGCAAATTTCGAGAGAAAAATAGCTAAAGACTCAAAAGACAATCATAAGGCCTTCTTTAGCTATGTTAGAAACCTAGGAGGAAACTCCCAGATATGCTCAGAACTAGTTCAAAATGATGTGAAGATTACTGATCCTACAGACATTGCCAACATACTGGCTGACAGGTTCAGTGCAAACTTCTCCCCCCTCTCCCCCCCAAAAGGAGGGATATCTATACCAAACAATTGCAGCCCCCCAAACATCTCCAGCGCCCAAGTGAGGACTGCTCTCTGCAAAGCAAAAACACAGCATCCATGGGACCTGATGGTGTCCCCGGCTGTGTGCTCCATGAACTCAATGAGGAATTAAACCCACAGCTAGGACAGCTGTTTAATCAAAGTCTTACCTCTGGATACGTACCCAGGGAGTGGCGCACTGCAACTGTGGTCCCACTTCACAAAGGCGGTGCCTCCACTGACCCTGGAAATTACCGGCCCATTAGCTTGACAAGCCTTATCTGCAAAGCCATGGAGAGGATCATAATGGACCTCATAAATAAAGACATAGGGAATTTGCAGACTTTGGATCCAACCCAGTTTGGCTTTGTCAAAGGCAGATCATGCCTTTGAAACTTGGTTGACTTCTTCGAAACAGTCACCAAAGCCATTGACGAGGAAAGGCAGTCCATACAGCCTACCTCGATCTGGCTAAGGCCTTGATACAATACCCCACTCGGGTATCATTGAAAAACTCATCAGCTTAAATGTTAACCCATACATCACAAGATGGGTTGCAAACTGGCTGAGTGACAGAACCTACAGGGTCAGAGTTGCTGGCGCCATGTCAGACTCAAAGCCTGTCACAAGTGGTGTCCCACAGGGCTCAGTCCTGGGCCCACTCTTGTTTGGCATCTACTTTTCCGAAGTACAAGCAAACACAGGAGGGTTATGGCTGACAAAGTTTGCAGATGACTGCAAACTGGCCGCCATAGTAGAAAACACATCTGACACAGATATCCTTCAGAAGGGTCTCACAGAAACGGATAACTGGTGCCAGAGCCACGGCCTGAAGTTAAATGCCAAAAATGCATAGTCATACCCTTTGGGAAAAACAAGGTTACCCCTAGCTACCAAATAGGTGGCAATCCACTGAGCACAGAAGAAGTTATCAGGGACCTGGGGACCCAGGTTGATAGTAGTCTGTCATTCGACACCCATGTAGCTAAAGTAGTTAGGAAGACCTTCTACATTGCCCACCTTATCATGAAGTGATTCTCATCTAGATCAAGGGAGGTCATAGTCTCCCTTTACTCATCACTCATCAGACCAATGATTGAGTACAATGCCCCATTCGGGATGTATCTGACCCGACACTTGCAGCAGCTGGAGAGGCCACAAAAGTTCCGCACCAAAAGGATAAAGGGTCTCAAAAATCTGTCCTATGCTGCACGACTGAAAGAACTCCAGCTCTATTCAGTCGCTTACCGCTTGCTCAGAGGTGACCTTTGCCTAACATACAAGGCCATGTCAAACCCAGATTTGATGAATATGCTTCACCTCAAAAAATCTAGATCCATCAGAGCCACAAGGGCGGGAGACTTAAACCTCGACACGGCTATTAATAGGACGTGCTGGAGGGATAGATTCATCACCCAAAGACTCCCTATGCTGTGGAACAAAATCCCGGTACATGTGAGGCAGAGCACCTCGCTGGCCTTGTTCAAGAGAAATCTTGACCAATGGATGGGAGATCGCAGATATACCCCAGGGATTACCTCAGTGTCACTGCTCGACAGAGGCACAGCAAAATAATGGGTATAGTTCCCCATACTAAAGGGGTGGCGTAAGCCACAAAACGATGGGCTAGGCTTGTAAATGCCCTCGGGCAGATAGCCTAGTATGAACCTATGAACCTATGAACCTATGAACATACTTTGAGCTCCAAGATGGCTGCACACTGGTTAACAGCTTAATTTCAGCTCTTCTAGTATGAAAAAAGAAACTGATAGATAAGGGCAACCATTTCTGCCCAGCTTAGTAAAAATTAGTTACTGTCTTGTACATATACTACCTGGATGCCAGCAAAGAAGACACTTAGAGAGCCTGACAGACAATCAACTAGAAAAGGTGATGAGAGAACAATGACTAGGAAGAATCCTGCAGCTGTTCAGCAAAAACAGTTCAAGCTCCATCTTTGTTACAAGAAATTGCGTCCAGTAATTTACAGGAAAAAAGTCAAATGTAGTCCAAGCTGATTAAAAAATTAAACAATGAAGGAGCATTTCAACTCAAATAACACAAGGTTGGAAAAATAGAAGGAGCTTTAAAATCCTATTCAGATTATTTAATAACACTTCAAAAATCAAAGGTCAAAATGATGAAAAGGCTAGTTGAGTATGAAAATCCTCAAGTAGAGCTGTTTCAAAAAATGGTAAAGTTATAGGACAGAGCATGCAGGGAAAACCTGAGATTTTCTTCTGTACCCGAGAAACTGGAAGGAACAGACTGTATTAATTTTAAGAAAGCATAAATAAGTAACTGGACTGGTATTACACAGCAGGGTTTGTTAATTGAAATGGTACATTGTGTGTATGTTCCAAACCTGGCCAAGAGAAAGCAGCCAAGACTTGTATCAGTAAAGATGCATTCATACCAGCAAAAAGAGATGATCCTGACAAAACTGTGGAAGAAGAGCAAAGTATTAAAAATTGGAGACAGCAGAATGTTTGTGGAAAATAATCATTCACTGTACATCAGGCAGAAGAGAAGCAAATTTATCTCAGCAATGAAGGAATGTCATGGGGCAGGTATGAGATTTAAGTTGCTGTATCCAGCTGTCTTTAGAATATTTTTTCCTGGAGGTTCAAAGTATTTTTTTTTTTTGATGAAGAACATGCTAAGGGGAAAATACAAATGTCTGTCAAATAAAGGGTGAGACATCAAACAGACTAGAACTGTGCTTCTCATTCTTCTGATGATAAGGCTTATAGAAAAACTTTGCCTGTGAAACATTTTCTAATGCTCCAAAGGAAAATGCTTGAGAGACAGATTAACATACTGGAGTTGACTAGTAGAATTGAGAGTACCTTGGACTTGAACCAGAGTCTGAGATTGGGAGATGGAGATGAACAGGAAGGAGACCAGCAGCACTGAAAATTAGTGATGAAATGTGAGACCATAAAGCATCAATCACATTTGTGAAATATGGCTTTACAAGAAAAAGTATCTAAGAAAGATTGGATTTTTGTTGACTTTCTTAAACTTGTCAGAGGACTGACTTCATGTCATTGACGTTTGAAAGGACACTATATGTGTGAATGACAGGGAGGACAGAGGAATGGTGAGGATGCAAGGAGTAGAGGTGGTGAAGGTGGATGAGTTTAAATACTTGGGATCAATAGTTCAGAGTAATGGTGAGTGTGGAAGAGAGGTGAAGAAGAGAGTACAGACAGGATGGAGTGGGTGGAGAAGAGTGTCAGGAGTAATTTGTGACAGACGAGTACCAGTAAGAGTGAAAGTGAAGGTCTACAAGACGGTAGTGAGACCAGCTATGTTATATTGGTTGGAGACAGTGGCATTGACACAAAGGCAGGAGTTAGAGCTGGATGTGGCAGAGTTAAAAATGTTAAGATTTGCACTGGGTGTGACGAGGGTGGACAGGATCAGGAATAAGTATATTAGAGGGTCAGCCCAGATTGGAATGTTTGGAGACAAAGCCAGAGAGGCAAGGTTACATTGGTTTGGACATGTGCTGAGGAGGGATGCTGAGTATATTGGGAAAAAGATGCTAAGGATGAAGCTACCACATAACAGGAAAACAGGAAGGCCTAAGATAAGGTTTATGGATGTGGTGAGAGAGGACATGCAGGTGGTTGGTGTGACAGAGCAAGATGCAGAGGACAGGAAGAAATGGAAACATTTGATCCACTGTGGTAACCCCTAACGGGAACAGCCAAAAGAAGATGATGATGAATGTTTGAAAGGACACTTGTTTGTCTTTCAGCTTTTCCTGGTTAGGGGTCGCCACAGTGGAACTCCGGTCCGCTAATTATCAGCAGTTGTTTTTTTATGGTGTTGAGTTGCCAGACGACACCCAACCTTCAATGAAGGCATGCCCATTCAACACATGTCTTTCGAATGCCCACTCGACCGCGGGAAAGACATGCAGACTCCACACAGAAAGCACTCCCAACCCAAGCCAAGAATTGAACGGGAGAACCTCTTGCTGTGAGGCAACAATGCTACTGCTGCACCACCGTGGAAGTACACAATGTTTGAAAGGACACTAAAAGGGAAAAAAAGATAAAAAGGGAAAACTATAATAAAATAAAATGAATAAAAATAAAAACTAACTGCAAGTAAAAGAATTTTAGTTATTAACAATATCTGTATAAAATATTTTATGATATAAATTGTATGTTATATATAAAGCATTTTCAATGATTGTTATATGTCGTAAATGTGCTGAAGTAAACATGTACTTTTTTCTTTCTTGTTTTAAGAAATGTTGGCATTACAATATAAAAAGAGACGAAAGGTTGGACAAGAGCATGTTTAAGTCAATAGACTGCAGTCTTGGACTGCTGGGGTGGGATGGGATGTAAAAGTGCACTGATTGTAATATATGTAGAAATTAAATTAAATTATTTTTTTCTTTTACTTTTGCAAAGGTGAATGACTGGATTAATGCCCTTGGCTTAATCTAATGACATTTTTTGTGAATGCAAGTGGATTTTAATAAATGAGAGACCACAATGTAATGAATGGCTTTATTTAAGCAAATAAACATTCAATGCTAGTTGAGATGCCTGAAGCTGAGGGCAGCTGTATATTTTGTTCTTATATTTCCGTGAAAGTAAGATGACTAAAGGTAAAGGCAATAAATCAAGATGCCTGGATGTAGTTTGTTGAGAGAAATGTAAAATCAAAAGGTACAAAGGCAAGCAGATCAGTAAAAAATAAAGTTTGAATTTATTGGAAGTGAATAAGAAATAGCAGCTCTTCTAGTATCTAAATACTTTATTGCATTTACTAGAACAATGCATAGTTTTTTTAATATAGCCAGTGCGCTTTTTTCTTAAACCTAAAAGTTATTTTTTTTCTAAAAGCATACAAGTTGCTTTTCACATCTTGGAGGGGAATAAAGACAAGAACAGGCAGCAATTAGTATAAGTAGGAAAACAGACTGAAACATGTGTCTTAGCATGGAGAACCTTAATTTTATGTTAATTAATGAATGACTGTGGGTGTAGCTGTCAGTTTGAGACAATTGTTCCTATTAATATGGTTAAACTTCATTATTTGAAGATGTACACATTTTTGTGTTTGTTTTAAGTTAATAGGTTATAGGGGTGTTCTGTGGGTGTATCTGTTTTTCTTTTTTTGATTGAGGGTTTTCATTAAAAGAAAAAGTGTTGTAAAAATGTGACATAGGTTCAAATGGAACTGACAAGAAACAACTGCATAAAGGATTAACCTGCCAAACATTAGTGCATACATGTAACACAAAAGCTGGGAATAGGCATTTAAAATGCTGTGACATATAATAAGTGAGAATAATAACTTATCAAAATGGCTACACTAAACATTATTTTGGATCATCGGTGGCTTCACAGGCTTAGACAAAAAGGTAAGAGTACTGAATTATATTAATATTAAGAAATGCAGAGAGCAAACAGCAGTACCACAGAAGATACATTTGGAAAAAAGTGAGTGTGTGAATTTGATAAAGAAAGGAATTCAAGATGGATATTCAACAGAATACCAGAGACAAAGGAAAAGGGAAGTATTTACACTAATTGTTAGAGAAGTTCCAATAGTGATAGAAGAGGAAAAAATAGTAATGGTAGATTGTGGTAATAAGGGGCTACTGGCAAGAGAGGAAGATTATGCTGGCATGTATTTATATTCTACCTAAAACAGCTATTATGGTACTTAAGAAAATTTTGGAAGAAATTAGCTTTCAGCAGGGATATTACTTTTAAGTAGTGACTGGAATTTGATTTGCAACAGTAAGATATATTAGGGGAACCTAGAAGAAAAAATATAACAAAGAGGTAGATTTATGAAGACATTTATGAAAATGCTTGGTATAGAAGATGTGGATTCGCTAGTAGGAACTTCGAAAATAATTTACATATTATTCCACAAGGTACAGTAACTGGGCTATACTAGATAGAAGTTATATTTCACAGGAACATGTGCATTTAATTGAAAGCTTCGACATATGTCCAATAACTGTATCATATCATGCGCCAATAATTACTAAGATATAAATTTATGGTAATGAAGTAAAGATGCGACACTGTCTCTTCCCCTACTACCTGTTAAAAAGAGAGAAATTTAAGGAATGGGTAGTGGAAATTAATCAGGAGTTATTAGGGAAGATCAAAAGTACTTCAGAAGTTATAGCTAATGAGTGGGATAAAATGAAACTGGAGTTTAAAAATATTGTGTAAATAAAAGAAAAATAGATATGGTTAAGAAGTAATTAAGAATTATATACAGGAGCCGACAAAGGTTAAAATACTGCAGAATAAGGTGAATCTCATAGAACACGAAGAGGTGCAACAGAACGCTAAAGAGAAAGTAAGGGAGTATTTGGATAATATGCATGAGTTTAGAATGATTGTTGTTTAACAATAGTTTTTTTTTTATAATAACTCAAGAGCACAAAAACTTTTAGCCCAATGACTTAGGCAACAGAAAGCAGAAAGGTTTGTTGCCAAACTTAGGGAGCTTATAACAAAGAAAAATAACAAGAGGGATTGGAGATATTTCAGAAATTTTATGAAAATTTGTATAAACCAGAGGAATGTGAAAATCAAGAAAAAAGCACAAATGGAAATATTCATGGAAGACTTTAGTATGCTAAGGTTAGATGTGATGGGGGTCAACAATTAGCAGCTAAGATAGGAGGAGATGAGATAAAAACAGTGACAAATAATCAATCTGCAGGAAAGTCTCCAGGAACTGATGGTATTCTTGTGGAAGTTTGGAAGCTAGTAGGGAAGAAAGTGATAAATAACTGGAAGGTTTTAACAGTATTTTAAAAGGAGGGGAAGCACCAACACTCTGAAAGAAAGCTGTGGTGGCTCTAATAATCTAAAGATGGCAAAGACCTAGCACACCCAGCTTCATATAGGCCCATTTCAAATTTTAAACCATGATTATAAAATATTTATGTCTATAAAAACTCAAAGAATGGCAAAGGTGTTGCCAAAATTGATAGCTATTGATCAATGTAGTTTTTGTAGAGAGGAGCAAACATTTGACAACATTAATAGAACAATGATGATCCAAAAGGAAGCAGAATATAATAAAACACCACTGTTGTTGGTGGACTTGATGGGAAAAAAAGCATTTGACAGAGTAAGCTGTGATTTTATAAGCAGGGTAATGGAAGCCTTTGCATCCCCTGATGCAATAATCTGGTTAATTAGGAGAATATATGAGGGATAGGAGGCAAAAAATTAGAGTGGGAGGATTCTTCTCTGATAAGTTGTGTTTAAACAGGGGAACCAGGTATGGATGTCCTCTTTCCCCTTTAGAATTTGCATTATATTTAGCGGTATTGGCAAAGAAAATAAGGAACTCTGAAATTCAGGGACAATAATTTATATGGTAATAAAGACAATTTGGCTTTATTTGCAGATTATATTATTTTGTACCTGACAGAACCAGAAAAGGACATCTCAGTGCTGTAGTACATTCTGAGACTGTTTCAAGTTTTTTAGGGATACAAAATTAATGAATTCAAAGCAAAGGCTATAGCTGTAAAGTCTGTATCCACACACAAATTAGTTTAGCAATACCCATATATATGCAGACATGATTAAATGATTAAATGAAATGTTTAGGAGTTTGGCATAAAAAAGATTCTGTTATGGCAGCTAAGGATATGTGGGAAGAAACTAAACAAAAATAATACAAAAAGTGAGAAACTAGAAGCTTGTGTTTATGAATATGGATAACAAGATATACGCAATTAAATGTTTTTAGTCCCTTTAGTTTTATATACAGGTCAGGTATATTTTTATCACCAGAAGTGAAGGTTTAGACAGTAATTAATAAAGAGTTGAAACATTTTATCTTGGAGGGGAAGAGGGCAAGGGTCAAGTGGGATAAGTTGATCCTTCCTATAGAACAAGGTGGTTTAGAATTACCCGATTTGAAGGGATATTTTAGAGCTACACAGTTAAGGCTCATATACATAACACAAGCAGAAAGCTGTAATTCAAAGTGGAAAGGGATAATGATGAAACATGGGAGGATTCAAGAAATAAGGAGAGAGTGGGATTTTGGATGTAGATCCTAAAAGAGACTAACAGCAGCCATACAGAATTTTATATTCATAAAGTAGCAAACAGTATTCTAAGAACTAAGCCAACACAAGAATGGAGAAAGATGTTGCCAATAGGGATGACTGCAATTAGGAGTACAGAGAATAGGCAAGAAGAAGGCTGGAATTCACTGAAGAAAACTGGCAAAGGAACCAAAGTATTGGGAGAAAATAACTAAAGAGGTAAAGGTAATAGAATGGGAAGAGGCTAAGGAGATATTTGGATTGTAGGCTATAGACTACCTTCCATATCAGGAACTGGTATCAGAGTATAGGCAAAGGGAAAGCGATTGGGGAATCCTAAATGAAAGAATTGTGCTGGCAGAGTTTTTATTTGAATGTAGAACAGAAGCTGCTGTTGTTCTTCTTTCAGCTTTTTCCCAGTTAGGGGTCACCACAGTGGAACTCCGGTCCATTAATGATTGGCAGTAGATTTTTACAGTGCCGAGGTGCCAGCCCGGTGCCCAACCTTCAACGAAGGCACGCCCATTCTACACATGTCTTTCGAACACCACTCAACCGCGGGGAGGACATGCAGACTCCACACAGAAGGCGCTCCAACCTAGAATCAAACGGGAGAACCTCTTGCTGTGAGGCGACAACGCTACTTCTGCACCTTGTTAAAAAGGGATAATTATAGGGCATATAAAATATTGCACAGTAACTACAGGAATCAATCAAAGGAGGATGGAGATGGTTGGGAATAGAGACTGGATAAGCAAATCACAAGGAAATAATGAGAGGACATATGTATGGCTCCAAAATTTACAACAAAGTCTAAACAATTTAGGATTCTTACTTGGAAGTGTTTCCATAGGTATTTTATACTCCAGGCAGACATCAAAGAATTTTTTTTCAGGTAGATGGCATATGTTGGAGGTGTGAAAGGGAAGAAATAGGTAACTGGGAGCATGTGTTTTCTGAGTGTAATGAGTTGTCAGATTTTAAAAAGTCCTTACAGAGTACTCAGTCAGAAATATTGAGTGAGCAAATAAGTGTAACTAAGTAAATTATTTTTTGAGCTGGGATACAGGATCTGAATTGCCTAGACCTTGTTAAGTTTAATTCTGGTGGCTATCAAAGAGCAATTATTAAAAACTGGAAATCAAAGTCTAAACCAACTTTGTTTGAAGTAGTGAATATTGTAATGGGGATAAAAGAACTGGAAATGGGATCTTTAGAAAAGGGTAGGAGCAAATTAAATAAAAAATGGAAACTGTGAGAGCAATACATGCAGAATAATGTTTTGGAGGAGGAATGAGTTTTAAGGGAAGGTAAGAATTGAGCAATTTCTGTAATGTTGGATTGACAATAATTGTATAAAAGAATGTATGTAGATGTATAATTTTTGTAACTGTGAATATGTTAACACATTTTTTTTTCTTTTATATAAATGTATGTCTGCCTATGTCTTAAGTGATAATTCAATAAACATATTAAAACATGTATGATATGATAAGCAAAAGCAAAAGGATGGCCAAACTAGCCAAAGATATACAGAACAAAACAAGGGAGCAACTGAATGCAACTTGGTTATCACAACAGGAAAAACATATAAAATTGTCTGTCTAAAAATAAAAAGTACATAAATTCAGGACTGAATATAACATTCAAGGTAACTTCCTGAATCATAGAAATGAATCCCTCAACGATTGATCTCATAGCCGAAAACAAACCTGCCATAGGATTTTCCCCCTCTGCTTTCACTCCTTAGCCAGTGGAGCATAGTGTGATGGTAAAACACCAACAGACAAATACCCACTTAAGCCAGAAGCACTGCAAGTAAGGATTCAGTACATAAGGAAGAATCCCCATGCTAATATTCCTTAATAGTCAGGACATAACTGATAGGTTTAAGACAAACAATAAAGGCCTACACACTAACTGCTTATGTTTACAACCTTTATGTTGCTATGTATGTAAGCGTAACAAAATCAGCAACATCTACCTTAAGCTCACATTACATTTTGACATATGATCTGGGCCTTCTGAAACAAAAAGCATACCATTGCAGTTATCACACCACTGCAAAAGAAGGCAAATCTGTTTGTTCAAGGAGTCTTTTACTGATGACATGTGGACATGTAAGTCAAATTACCTATATTTATTATTCATTATCTAGCACCATTTAATCCATATAGCACTGTCAACATTTTTACATTTTTAATGTAATGTAATTCTGTGAATTTTTATGCAGTTTAGTAACCGCTGCAACACTATATATTAGATTTGTGGCTCAAAGCCATTAAACATAGTATCAGCTATTACAAACAAGCTTCCCATGAAAAGTCTGCATCTTAAACTCCGATGATATGCATACATTGTAATAAAAAGCTTGGTACCTTGTAATGAGAGCTAAACGCACTATCTAGTAATGATGGCTGCAGCAACAAGAGCAGAAAAATGTCTCCTCCCAGCTAGTACAGGATATCTTGGTTACAGCAGCCATGGAATGTTAGAAAACTACATGCTAAACATTCATTGCTATTCAAACATCAGTGTTCCCAAGGATTAGGTATAATATATTGTTTGCTACAGGTTTCAAAACATATAGTCTTCATCATCTCAGCAGTACAGAAGGAAGATGCCTATCTATGGTCCCAGTCATCTGGGTTTGGGAACAAAACAAATTCATTGGAAAGCAGTGGGCATCTATCAGTACCAAAACGTCTTTCTAGAGGAGTGCACTGGGGTTAAGATCTGGTAGTGGCCTTCACCTGCTGAAGCCCATTGGATTATACTGGAATGCAACTCTGGTAGTGGCTTTCTCCTGCTGAAATCCATTAGAGTCTACTAACAATCAAATATGGTAGTGGTCTTCCCCCAGTGAATGTCAGTAGTGCATCTTTCTAAATAGTTCACACATTGTTTTATCTGTGGTAAGACATTCAATGGCAGCATGTGAAAGACAGTGTGGTTTTACACTAGCATCATTGCATTCTGGACACCTGTCAAGAAAACACTGAAAAGAATTGGACCCAAGAAGTCTCAGTGATGACTGCTGTACTCCAAAGCAAGTTTCTGCACCACCTTGAGGAAGCACTATACCCAGCCGATGCTACACACCAATATGGAGATTACCACACATACTTCTGTGGCAGGAGGGAGACCAGTTAGGATTAGATGAAAGGGTACATGGGAACTTTGTATTCTGCGCAAGGTAGGCAGAATCGGGAGGAAATGAGCACAACTAGGAAGATGGCAAGCACAACAGGAAGGAGATGCTTGGGAAAGCATAAAATTATTTGATCTTCATTCAAAAATTCAAACTGGATGCTGGAGAGGTACACATCGCTTATCTCGTGTATTCAAAGAGATGCTAAAGAGTTGTAACAGGTTCAAGATATTTATTGTACATAAAAACATCAAGAATTGTAACTAGAACATGTATTTAAGCTAAATGACTCACTTATTACTTCAAACACACTCACATGTGCATTTCCAGTCATGCCTACATTCACTCTGACTGTACAAAATGGCAGTGATCTTGCATGTGCTCAATAACTTATATGCACATGCTATATAGCTACAGTGGCTGACTAGGTACAATATACTCAATGATCTACATCCTCCCTCTTTAACTGGTTCGACATGCAATAGGAGAACAAAACATTTTACATGCTAGATATCACAGCAACATTTCAATAACAGATCGGAACTCAAGTCCAAGTCGCTGTGTATTTCAGATTGGGTCTGAAAATTCTACCTGATCTGGTCACATAAAAACTTTGACTGGGTTTAGCAACAGGGACAGTCTCTGGGGATTTCTTCTCAATTGAAACTTCAGGGGTTACATCAGGATTAGTTGAAGAAAGTACACTGTCTTCTGGAATTCGAACAAGTGTAGTCATCGGAATAGGCAATCTGCTGTGTCACTGGTTTGGAGACTGATAATATATGCCTTCTATTCCTTCATAAATCCATTCCTTCAGATTGTATGATGTAAGATCTCGGTTCTTCACAAAGGTTTTTGATGATGCCCACTCAGTCATATCCTTTAGATGTTTGCATTCTCACAACTTCTCCTTGTCTTAATGGTCTGAGAGGTTTGCTGGACTTATTGTAGTCCAACTTTTGTGACTGATGTTTTCTTGAAAGTTGAGCCTTGACCATTCTGTTGTTCTTTGTATTTGGTGCTAACAATTGCTTACTGTTTTACCATCACACTACACTCCTCTGTTCTTGTCTGTCTGGACATTAATCTCTGAGCAGGTGAACCAAGCAAGGTATCTCAAGGAATGTTTCTGAGATTGAATAAGTTAAGAAAAACATCAGTACCATCTCTCTTGGATTCCTCCAAAAATGTTTTGCACTTTGAACTGCATGCTCAGCTAATCCATTGGAATGTGGATACTCAGGACTACTAGTAATATGGACAAAGTCCCAAGACTCAGCAAATTTCTTGAACTACTGACTTGTAAACTGTGCACCATTGTCAGACATGACTTTGTGCGGACTTCCATGGACAGAAAAATGTCTCTTCAACTTAGTAATGACTGTGCTGGATGTTAAGTTAGGAAGAAGGTCAATTTCAAACCAGTTCAAATAAGAGTCTACTAACACCAAGTAATGTTGACCATTCCATTTGGAAATATCAGTAGCAACATTCGACCATGGTATTCAGGCATCTGGTTTAGCTGAAGTGATTCTTTTTGTTGGGGCAATTTAGTATTATTGCAAGCTGAACAGGCTAGCATTTCCTTCTCTATATCTTTTGACATAGAAGAAGAAAATACTATGCCTCTTGCTCTTCTTTTGGTAGAATCAGTACCCAGGTGACCACAATAGAAAAAGTTTGATATATTCCTGTTGTAATCCCTTAGTAATTACCACTTTAGGACCTTTCATGATGATTCCATCTTCAATCATAAAGTCTTCTTGGTAAGGAAAATACTGCTGTATGTCAAGTGGTAGACTGGTTTGTCATGCTGGCCATCCTTGACTGATAACATGGTCCAGCTTCTGGAGAATTGGGTCTGACACTGGGTGATGTCTTAGTGCATCAAGACTGACAACAAAAAATTTCTGACTTCCATGACTTCAAAGTCTGCTTTCTCATTTTCATATTGCTCGGTAGTTTGTCTGGGTGCTTGTGACAAAGCATCTGCAAGGTATAAATATTTGCCTTTTGTAGAGATAATATTGAAATTGTACTTTTGCAGTTTTAATATCATGCATTGCAGGCATGCTGGAACTGTATGTAATGGCTTTTTCAAAATTGTTACTAGAGGTTGGTGATCAGTCACTGTTTAGATAGATCTTCCATAAATATAATCATTGAACTTCAAACATGGGAACGCTACTACCAAAAGCTCTTTTTCTATTTGTGCATACTGCATCTCTGTTTGGGTTAAAGTTCTGGATGCATGAGCTACTGGTATGCCTTCCTGAAGACATGCTGTGCCAAGACCATACTTTGAAGCATCATAAGAAAGAGTTACAGGTTTGTGAACATCATAATATCTCAATGTGGGTGGACTGGCACTTTTCTTCTTCAGAATATCAAACGCTCTTTGGTGTTGTTCCAGCCAGCACCAGTTTACACTTTTGCATGTCAACTCATGTAAAGATGCTGAAAGCTCACTCAAATCTGGCATGAACTTTCCTAATTAGTTGACCATGCCAAGAAAACGTTGTAAAGATGTGGCATTCTTTGGAACTGGCATCTCAAGAATTTCTAAAATTCACAACAGTGCAGCGATAAATGAAATACACAAACAAATAAAACAAACTATCACCCTGGCAGTCACGGACCAAAACAAAACAAAACTACTAAAGCCCTGAATGAAAAAAATGTTTATTAATAACACAAAAACACTTCAAATTAAGCAGTTTCATCCTATATAACTTAGGACTTCCTCAGAATCATCATATTAGACAAATTCCTTCCTTAAATAGGAAGGACCATTACAATTAACCGTGAACTTGTATTAATCCTTAAAGCAATATAATCTAAAAAAAATAACAGCAAGAAATAAATTAAGCCAACTTCTTGTCATTCCCCCTCTTTTTTTTACATAACCATAATGAAAGCATTCACAATATCATTTTGACATCTGTAAAACCATTAAATTAAAAACAGTGTTTAAAAACATAGTTGTTAAAACATTGATGTTAAAAATTTTCTCATTAATACCAGAATATTTTTTGTGCATGTAATTTTAACTGTCAAGTAACCTCTATCTTCCAATTTATTTTTCAAGTCACCTCCTCTGTGATTCCCTTTCACCTGTTCTAAAATCCCAAAACAAAAACTTTTGAAATGTGGGCAATTTATAGAATGCTTATATAAAGCGTTGGTGTCATTTTGTGTAAAATATGTGCCTTCCCATTGTAATATTCATTTGAGAGTTACACATTTCTCTAAATGTATACTTTAAGCACTCAGGGTCTTCCCGTGTTTCAGATTGTATCACAATATGGTATATTCCCCCTCCCCTGCATACATGGCAGGCACATACACAAATGAATGTTCTCTCTCAATGGCTTCCAAGCCAACTAAATTAAGAAGTATAAATGCTCTTGTACATGGGTCTTTATCAGAAATTCCAGCCTGTATGAAAATATCATATTCTTGCTCACTCACCAGTTCTCAGAAATATTGTTATCAAACACCAGTGGTTCAGGTCTGTGAAATCCCTCTGCCATAACAACAAATTATGATTAAATATAATCATAGACCAGGTACTTGTAATTATGCTACAGTTGGGCATAACATTCTCTCTGAAATGGCTTCATTTAACAGTGCAAACACTGTGAATAGTCTAGAAACTTTGGATACTTTGAATAACTTTACTTAATGTGAAAAAGTAATACATTGTGAAGAAATTCAGTCATTTAAGATTTTTATTATATTTTAAACACTTTGGAAATTATTTCCAACAATTCTGTAATTATTTCAAATACTTTTATCATAATATCAATATTTAGGGCATTTCATTTGTCTTAGTAATTATTTCAAACATTTTGAATGCTTTGCTGCTTATTCGGCTACTGAAAAATCATTTGAATGAGTTTAAGTACCTTTGAATAACCACTAATTTGTTTGCAGGCTCACTCCTGTATATTTATCCACTTTTAACTTCATGCCTCATGGTTTGTTAGCTGCTTTAACTTCTGTTCACTTTCTGACACCATGTCACTTATCGCGTGTATTCAAAGAGACACTAAACCATTGTAACAGGTTCAAGATATTTATTGTACATAAACACATCAGGAATTGTAATTGGAACATGTACTTAAGCTAAGTGACTCACTTTGGAACATGTACTTAAGCTAAGTGACTCACTTGTTACTTCAAACATACTCGCATGTGCATCTCCATTCATGCCTGCATTTACTATGACTGACTGTACAAAAATGGCACTGATCTTGCA